>NC_069499.1:376097717-376165217 GCF_027579735.1 Bombina bombina
ATAATATATCACATATAATGGCTTTCCCTTATCTGACACCTGACCTCACAGTTCTAAACTTTAGTGTTAGAGAAGACAACAGAAAACTACTGAAAAAATACATACTTTAAGCGATGAGATTAATGCCACATTGCCCTCTGTGGTGGGAGTACTGCCCTGCACACAATATTTAAAAACTATATACAGACTAAAATGAACAAGGGACAAGATTAAAAGGCAGTGATAGGAAGCCAAATAATGGGACTGTCCCAGGAAAAAATGGACAGTTGGCAACTATGCACACACACACACTATGTGCTAATTTCTCAAGCAGCAGAGGCTGCTTTTGAGATCATGCAGTGCAGGCTTTCCTTGTTCTCTTGCAATTGGTAGCACAGGAGCAGAGGGCAGCACTACACGCATATTACTTTGTACAATAATAAATACCACAATGATGGGCAGATAGATATCCTAGGTGGGAACCTTGTCTGCCTATCAAATGATAAAGGGGGATCTGTGTCTTTCTCTTTCTTATATCATTTTTGTATCTACTATCTATCAATGTATCTATCTATCTATCTATCTATCTATCTATCTATCTATCTGGACTGAAAAAATAAAATATATATTCCTGCACAAATCCACAAGTGTTCTACAACTGTTCTACAGACTAGATCCTCTGCTTTAGACACCAAATACATGTCATGTACCTCTTTCTAATATTAGGTGCCGTCATTATGCAATCTAGGTTTCACTGCAGTTATCGGAAGTTAAGTTGCTGCACATGTGCAAACATGTCAGCACTGTAATGCAGTGGAAGCTAGATTTCAACATGGCAGAAAACATGACTAGAGGGAGGTAGGGGTTAACCTTAATATTATGCTTATAAAATTTATTTAGTGTTTAATATCCTTCAAATATTGATGTCAACTGGATAAACCACGTTTTTCTTGTATAATTTTTAAGCTTTTCCCATTCCACCAAGTACTTGTGGGGGAATTTTGTTAGACAGTAAGAATGAATATTACAATAACATTCATTTTTCTGTTACTTTCAATATAAATGCAAACTGTTTTACCTAACCTTTCTCATAATACAATAATTTAGCCTGTTTATTTGCTATTCATTCATATGCATGTAAGAATGAATGGCTGCATCAGGCATGATAAAATATAAACAAACAATGAAGCCAGCAAGTCAACTGATCTCAGTGACATGTTGATTAATGAATTACTGTTTGCTTCTCTCTTATATTAACGTGCTAAGTTATGACCACCTAACTTTTCCTTTCATAACAGGATGAGGAGATTAAAAAAAGAGGATCTATTCACAGATTAATTTATCATGATGAAACAGCCCTTCCTTATGACCGATAAACGTGCTACTTGTGCTTTATTTTTTTTTATTGTTTTTTTATTTTTTGTTTTTTGGTATTAGCTGCTGTTTTGGAATGACGATTAAAAGAATGACAATGTAGAAATGTAGAAAAGGGCTTCAACCTTGAGACCAGCAACTTGGGATGCTGCAAACTGACCCGGAATACTTGTTTTCTTTTATTAATGTGTATTCACTTAAAGGGACAATAAACTGCTGCAAAAAAATACTGTAGCATGGTTAAAAATCACCATGCTATTGTTTTTCTTCCTTTGTCTGCAACTTTCTTCTAAGCTCTTCTCTTATTTTAAGCTTTATTTTAACTGTTTTTATAATTGGCACTGCCATCTTGGAGTACAAGTGCAAGCTTTATATTTGTAATTTTTTTTCTTTTTTATAGTTTAAAATTGTATATAAAAAAACATGCACTTCAATAAAGGTGAATTACCAACATGATCCCACAGCTGGATAGTCAAAATATAGAAAGCACAATATGATATAGCAATAATTCCAGATACTGCTTAGTGCTTAGGTATATACACAAGATCATTTAAATAGGGTAGGTTTAACACTCGTGCATGAAATATGACCAGTAATATATACAGTAAAACTATATATATATAATCAATACACAGCAGCACTCACAATACTTTCATTATGACCAGGGTGCTCAGCAACATGTTTCATAGACCTCCAACAAAAGCAGGTATTCACCTGGTTTGAAGTGTCAAAAAACTTTATCCAGGAGGGGGCGGGGGAGAGGTCTTACCATCTAAGCAATGTCAAGGTGTACAGTACAAACTGTTTTTTTTTTTATATGACTAATTGAATTTAACCTGCATTGTTGAAACTGTATACATTTTTTTAATTTTCCTTTTTCACACAAGATTCTGGGCTACTGGTCTGTGTAGAGGTGTATATAATGATTATATGCTTTCTTTTCATCTCTTTTTTCCTTGCCACCTTCCCTTTCCTTAACACTTGCTCAATAACAGCTCCCCAACCCCTCTTTAGCTCCTATGCCCTCTCACTACTGCTCCGCCTTGCTCCCCATCCGCTCTTCTTTCCTTCTTAGATGACAGATCTTCGTGTCATCCACCAATTATTTCCTTTATCCATAGGCTCTCCCCTTCCCACCCCCCACCTTCCCTTATATGGCCCATGCAACCAATACAGCCTTTTCCGCTCATTCCTCCTTATGCCCTATCCTACCTATCTACCTCTTCACCTTCCGATCTTATCCTAACATCTGGAGAATGTCAAATGTTTAGCACTGTAGAAATTTGTATGATATCATGCTTCGGACCATCTGCTCAGGGTTCACACAGAAGTTCTTGTAAAATTTAAATGTTCTCTTTATGTCTCTCTATGTCCCCACCAACAGCCTACCCTTCCCTTACTCCACCCGCCTCTGATACCCCTCCTACTCCTAAGCCTTTGCTACTGCTCTACCCTCCTTTCACTACCCTCCTCTTTTTCCCTTGGTGAATAACCCGTGTGCCACTTAACTCCAATCTTTCCTGTTTCCTCATTCCTAATCCTTTCCTTCTCTACCAAGGTTTCTTACCGATACACCCCACCTTTCCCCCCTCCCACCTCCTTTCCCATCCCAACCTGGCTTCAACTTCCCATATCCCACTTCAGACACTGAGTGGGCGTCTCTACGGGGGAGGATTGGGAGGGGTCCGACCATCTAAGCAATGTCAAGATGTTAAGTGCACACTGTTTTCTATATGACAAATTGAACTTAACCTGCACTGTTAGAACTGTACAATTATTTTGCATAAGATTCTAGGGTATTGGTCTGTGTAGAGGTATATCTAATGAATACTTGCTTTCTCTTCGTCTCTCCTCTTCTTGCCACCTTCCTTTTCCCTAATACCTATATGCTTCTTCATCTTCTGATCTTATCCTAACATCTGGAAATTGTCAAATGTTTAACATGGTAGAAATTTGTATGATATCATGCTTTGGACCATCTGTTCAGGGTTCACGCAGAAGTTCTTGTAAAATTTAAATGTTCTCTACATGTCTCTCTATGTTCCCACCAACAGCCTGCCCTTCCCTTGCCCCACCCGCCTCTGATACCCCTCCTACTCCTAAGCCTTTACTACTGCTCTACCCTCCTTTCACTACCCTCCTCTCTTCCCCTCGGTGAATAACCCCTGTACCACTTAACTTCCATCTTTCCTGATTCCCCACTTCTAATTCTGTCCTTCCCTTCCAAGGTTTCTTACCGATGAACCCCACTTTCCTCCCCTCCCACCTCCTTTCCCATTCCAGCCTGGCTCCAACTTCCCACATGCTGCTTCAGACACTGAGTGGGCATTTTTGCGGGGAGGGATGGGGAGGGGTCCGACCATCTAAACAATGTCAAGATGTTTAATGCATACTGTTTTTCTATATGACCAATTGAACTTAACCTGCATTGTTAGAATTGTACAATTATTTTGCATAGGATTCTAGGTTGTTGGTCTGTGTAGAGGCATATCTAATGAACATATTCTTTCTTTTCGTCTCTCCTCTTCTTGCCATCTTCCTTTCCCCTAACCCTCTGCTCTCCAGCAACTTCCCAATACTTCTTTAATTCTTATGCCCTCTTGTTGCTCCTCCGCTTTCCTTCCCATCCGTTCTTCTTTCCTCCTTAGGTCCGATTAAGCCTCCCATAATTGTTGAGTTCCCGTACACACGAACTGACCCACCCTCTAAACTTGACATGTTCAACCTGAACTCGTGGACCCATAGGACCCCTTTTGACCCCCTGCCGACCTCAGACACCTAGATATCAAGAGGCCCTCACTCCAACACTTCTCCCTCACCATCAGTATCCTAGACCTCCACCTCCCTCCCTTCCCTTCCTAAACTTTCCCCTACTCCTCCCTCCCTATCTTCTCCCTAAAAAACTACCTGGCCACAGCTACCCATATAACTCGATGACTGAATGTACACCACAACCGGCGGTGGAGGGGAGCCACTGTGCCCTCCTCTTCCCCACCACCTCCTAACCCCCCCTACCAGGGGCCACTTTTTTGGTGCGGTTAGGGACTGCCATTTGTGTCCTCCGCACTCCTTATTTGGCAGAGTTTAGTAGCCTCTGCCCAGCCCGGAGAAACTAATAGATTTTAGTGATCACCCCTGCCTTCCCCTGCCCTTCCATCTTCCCTGCAACTTCCTTTCCTTGCCTATACCCCCCCCTCCCCCTTTTTTTTTTTCTCTCTCCTTTCCCACAATGAGAGCGGGCACTCTGAACGTTAGGGGCCTGAACTCCCCTACAAAACGGAGTTTACTCCTTAAATTTCTGAAAACCCAGCGCCTCTATATAGTGTTCTTACAAGAGACCCACTGGACGGGGTCTCGGGCCGCCATGTTCCACCCTAGGGATTTCCCTGTTCGTCTCTCCTCAACGTTTCACAAAAAGGCCAGAGGAGTTACTGTCCTAGTGGGGAGACACGTCTCCTACGAGCCCATTTATCTTGATATAGACCCTTCTGGCCGCCACGTCATTTGTGTGTGTCAGCTGGACAACACTTTGGTTACACTGGTGGCTCTATATTCTCCTAACGTTAACCAGACCCGCTTCCTCAATAGTCTGCTAAATAAGGTTGACAGATTTAAACAGGGTCATGTAATTATGGGAGGTGACTGTAACCTAGTGTGGGACCCGCGCAGGGATAGGAAATCCCAGAGTAGGGCTCCCCCAAGACGCGGAGAGGATCACTACTCTCATCTCTTTAGAAACGTTGTCTCTCAGCATTCATACCACGATGTTTGGAGAGCCCTACATCCTGACGCGGATGATTACACCTTTTATTCACCTCCCTCCCAATCCTATGCCCGGCTAGACTACCTCTTCTGTCACTCATGGACGTTACAAATGGTAACTGCGGCCACAATAGTACCCTGTGTGTGGTCGGACCATGACGCAGTGGTTGTGGATATCACCTTTTCTCCCTCAGGGAAGAGTGGGCTCTCTTGGCGTCTACCAGAATACCTTCTTGCGGACTCCCAGATCCCGCTTTGGACAAAGGAGATAGACGAGTTCTTGATTACATACGACACAGGATCCACATCAGCGCTGACTCTCTGGGCGGCGCTTAAAGCCTACCTTCGTGGGCTCTTCATACAAAAATCCTCAGAGATTAGAAGACACAAGGGGGGCAGTTTGGCCCAACTCTACCACGAACATACTGTCTCTAGAACCCAACTTAGACAAAAGAGATCAGATTCCCTAGCCAAGAGAGTCCAGTCCCTCAGAAAACAGATTGAGGCCTGCGAACTTGAGAAGGTGCAGAGGGGACTTTATCTCCTGAAACAGAGATACTACCATAAAGGGGATAGGGCAGATCGTCTCCTGGCCCACAAACTCCAACAAAGAACCTTACAGAATAAGATAGCCTATATAACAAGGGATGACAAGAAATTTTATTCCCCTACTGATATAGGCGATGCTTTTGCCAACTATTATAGTAGACTATACCAGATTGCTGACGACCCTGGCATACGATATGCACCAGCACACGTCATCCCTGGGTTCCTTGACAGGCTTCGCTTGCCACAGGTTCCTGAGGACATGATGGAGAAACTTGTAGCTCCTATCTCGGCTGAAGAGATCGAGAAAACGATCAAAACCCTCAAGGCGCATAAATCCCCTGGCCCAGATGGATTTGATGCCTTGTTTTACAAGAAATTTGTGACCCTGCTGTGCCCTATTCTTGTCCGGGTGTTTACTGAGGCCATGGACACAGGCTGCTTCCCCCGAGACTTTTTAGAGGCATCAATTATAACTATTCCCAAACCAGGGAAAAACCCTGAGCTCTGCGAGAGCTACCGCCCAATATCTCTCATCAACGGTGATGTAAAATTATATGCGAAAATATTAGCCTCAAGGCTAAACAAAATTCTCCCCGGTCCTGATTCATCATGATCAAGTGGGGTTTACCCCGGGACGACAGGGTTCGGACAACACTAGGCGCCTATTAAATATCTTCTTTGAAACTGCTGCTCTTGGGATCCCACTGGTTACCCTGTCGTTAGACGCTGAGAAAGACTTCGACAGGGTCCGGTGGGAATACATGGTAGAGGTCCTACGCTCTTTTGGATTTCCTCCCGCTTTTATCAGAGCAGTAATGGCTCTGTATTCAAACCCCTCTGCCAGAGTTAGAGGATTAGGGTTCGTCTCTAGGTCCTTTGAGATTCGGAATGGTACAAGGCAGGGTTGTCCTCTGTCACCTCTCCTTTTCACTCTCATAATGGAACCATTAGCGACTAGACTAAGGACGACTCCCTCAATTCAGCCATTAGTCTTATATGACATTCCCCAGGTCCTTGCCCTATTTGCTGATGATTTGACCATTTTCCTAGCGGATCCAGAAGAGTCGCTCCCCAAGCTGTTTGAGATCTTGACCGAATTTGCCGACCTAACATATTATAAACTCAATTATTCCAAGACTGAGGCCTACGCTATGGCCTCCCGGAAACCACCCCTGGAGACTTTGAAAAGCTCCTACCCATTTAGGTGGTCAAAGGAGGGTCTGAAGCACCTGGGAGTAGTACTCTCCCACCGACCCTAAGAGAGTAGTGGCAGCAAATTATGGGTCTCTGCTCAAAGAGCTCCAGCAGACAATCTCTGGTTGGAAGATCCCAGAGGTCTCATGGACGGGTAGGGTTGCGGCTGTAAAGATGCTCCTACTACCAAAACTAACTTATCTATTCCGTTGCCTCCCAGTTCCGGTCCCGGCATACCTTCTTAACCATTTCCAATCTATCTTCACAAAATACGTATGGAAGGGGCAACATGTTCGGCTTCCCCTAACCCAATTACAAAAACCGAAAGGGTGTGGAGGCATGTCGATGCCGAACATTACGCTTTATTATAAAGCTGCCATGCTCACGCATATCGCGGCCTGGGGAGTGAGGGACTGTTCCGCAAGGTGGTTCCAAATTGAACAGGGCTCGCTGCCCGCGGGAGTGGACATAGCCAACCTCATATGGATCCCTGATCATGCAGAGGTACTGAACGGAATACACTGCCGCATAGTCAAGACCTGTCTGAAGCTATGGAGAGGGCTCCGTCCCCTGGACCCGGTTGCCCCACATCCCTCCCCCATACACTCTATCAGAGCTCTGCTACACTGCCTTCCGGACTCACACCCTGGGAGGTGGGAGACCTTGGGGCTCAGATCACTCTCGGATTTGTACAGAGAGGGCGCCTTAGCTATCCCACCCCAAAATTACCCGATGGACAGCTTTCCTAGAGAGCTGCAATTCGAGTACCTCCGCCTGACTTCACTTCTCTTATCCTGGGGATTTCAGAAAGATAACTTGAGACCTCTTACTAGGTGGGAGAGGAGATGGTTGGCTGGTAGGCCTCTACGAGGCTCTCTGTCATTTCACTACAAGACTCTCTTGGACTCCCCTTGCTTCACAAAAACTCGCTCCTCAGAGGACTGGGGGAGAGACCTAGGAGTGGAGGCTTCGGAGAGTAAATGGCAGAACGCTCTTCAGGATGTCGGGGTGGCAGTGCGTTGCTCCAACATGTTTGAACTGTACCTCAAAATTTTGCTTCGCTGGCACTGGGTGCCCACCAGGCTACATAGAGTTTACCCCTCCAGGTCGGCAGATTGTTGGAGAGGCTGCGCCCTCCGAGGCACTCACCTCCACATTTGGTGGGAATGCCCCAAGCTCAGACACTTCTGGAACCAGGTGGCTGGTTTGCTCCGAGGTCTAGGCCTCATTGACGACCTCTCAGGGAGTATGGCATTATTTCATTTTGGTCTGCAGGATCTTCCAAAACCATCTCGTCTCCTGGGGGTTATTGTCCTTCTGTCGGCAAAACTGGTTATAGCCAGACAGTGGCTGAAACAGGCCCCTGCTTCGCTTACCCCAGTTCTTGATTCACTGGAATTTATCCAAAACATGGAAGAATATGCTCTAAGAGTCGAGGGCCGATATGATCACTACTGTTCTATTTGGTCGGCATGGGATGAATATAAGAGATCTGGCGAACTTTCAGCCTCTTTGAATAGCCAGATGGATGTGTAGGCCCTGGTCTCTATCAAGGATCTGGCGACCTGAATACCCCTGCGGCTCATAACCCTTAATATATGTACATATATCTATATGTCTATTCCCTTTTTTTTTTTTTTTCTTCTCTCCCCCCCTCCCTTCCCATTCCTGCCTACCCCGCCCACCTCCCTGGCAATAGTTCTCCGGGATATCCCCCCCCCCCCATACTTCACATCACATACCCTTTCAACTGTCTCCCGTATCCTATCTAATATTCTACTAATCTCGCATTCTTACGATCAGCATAACCTAGCATTTGATCTTTGCTGTATATGTTCAATTCTGAGAATTTTTTTTTCCTTACGAGTTACGTCTTCAGACAAGAATTAAGTTCCAGGTCCCATAAGTGGACCTATTATATCCTGTTGACACATGTTTCTCCTGTTATTAAAATATATAAAATGGGGCTCTATTAGGGTCAAAAAAAAAAAAAAAAAAAAAAAAAGGTGACATCCGCATTAGTGGAACTCTTTGATAGAGTCGGTTACACCTATGAACTTTCATATTATATTAATTGGCTTGTACAACAATAATACTGAGCAGTCTTTTTTCCTTTGAACATTTTATATATATATATATATATATATATATATATATATATATATATATATACAGTATATCTGTATATAAAGATATATGTATATATATATATATATATATATATATATATATATTATATATATATGTATGTATATATATAGAAATATATATATATATATATATATATATATATATCTGTGTTAAACCATTTTGCTGCCTTTTATTTCTAACACCTGAGATGTCATATGTTTGAGCCCTTCTAACTTTTTTTGTGAAATATTTTTATTAATAATTTTATTAGATAGTGTTATTATGGGTGTAATTGTATTGTGTAAAGTGATTTTCATGTGTTTTGCAACACTTGTTTGTTTCGCGAAACAGTTAACCACAGCTCTGAGGATGCAATAACCTGACAATATTAACTTCAATTGCGCTCAAGCGATCGCGTTTACTTTCAACTTGTAAAGGCAGCCCCCGATGCAGAGAATGGGAAGGAGGGGCTTTTGACCCCAGGACAGGCCAGAGGAAGGGATAGGTGGATTGAAGGTAGTGGGCGGCTCCAGAGCAGGGTAATTTAGGTGAGGCAGGAAGTCAGGGGCCATCTTCACTTCCGGAACTAGTAGGTGAAAGAACAGCTCCAGCCCTCCCTTCCCTGTTTGGTGTTACGGCAGGGGAGACGTTTGGTGGTGTTCTTGATGTTTAGAAGTTTCAGAAGTAATGTGGGTACCTCCTGTGGGTTCAGGAGAGGTTAGCAATATGTTTACTTGATAAAGTTTGAAGAGTTATTGAGCCCCTATGGCACACTCCAAAGTGAACTTAATAACAGTGTGTCACTTTTATTAGTGAACATTTTCTGACCAGCAACAGTCCGTCCTCAGACCAAAAAAGTGTATAAGTTCCCCTTGGAGTGCGCTCTATGTTTTCTATTTTTATGTATTGGCCTGCTGCACCCAGGGCATTTGACTGTGTATGTTTGGAGTGCATCTTCCTTTGAATCTATATATATATGTACTGAAGTATATCAATTTGATCCCACCTAACAAGCTCACTCCAGCCCCTAAATACCTGGCAATCCCTCTCTGAACAAGGAACATGGCAACCCCAGATGATCGTTTCAGCCTTTGTTGGGCCTCTATATACCTCTAATAATTTTGGACAAGGAAGCCTTGGGGCCGATTTATCAAGCCGTCATTCGGCCCCAATACATCTGTTTTCACGCAAGCCTTCAGGCTCACCAGAAACAAGAGTTAAGAAGCAGTGGTCTTAAGGCCACTGCTCCTTAACTCGTCCGCCACCTCTGAGGTGACGGACAGCAATAAGCCTGATCGGATATGATCGGGTTGATTGACACCCCCTGCTACATTGGCCGCGAATATGCAGGGGGCGGCATTGCACAAGCATTTCTTGTGAAATGCTTGTGCAATAATAAATGCGGATAGCGTATGCTGTCGGCATTTATCGATGTGTGGCAGACTTGATCACTACAGCAGATCATGTCTGCTCGCACTTTGATAAATCGGCCCCCATGTCTGGTTTATATATATAGTTTTTGTGTATGGTGGTTAGTGGTCTGAGGACGGGGGAGACCCCGAAAACATTTACTGCTGATTAAATTGTAAATTGTTCAAAATGGTGAGTGCCTTCTTTATCTTTATTTTATATATATATATATATATATATATATATATATATATTTATATTTATACATACACACACATATATTTATATTTATATATAAACGCACGCACACACACACACACACAATATATATATATATATATATATATATATATATATATACACACACATCCAGAAGTTGCAGTGTTTAATTAGGTAGACAGAAATTCCAGATGTATAGAGTAAGTATCACATGGTCTGATATATGATCACAGGGCAGAACAGCAAAAACCAGGAAATTTAGCTGTTCTGTAATATACATGAGCATTGGTAATTCGGTAAATTCGGGATTCGGATCGATTCGAATTTCCGAAAAAATCGATCCAAACCGAATTTTTTCGACATGCACATGTCTAGTTTATTTATTAATACATTTTGTTTTACAAATTCATTTTTTGTATTGTAAGTAAAATTAGTTTTGCAGTGACATTGAGTAGGCTGCACAGGGGTATTACTAGAATGTTTTGCATTTTTCTTCTTCCGGACTTTATTCTTATCGGGCTGTATTCTGATGAAGTCTCAGGGGTCTATTTATGTAGGTGCGGACAGACATGATCTGCTATAGCAAATCATGTCTGCCGCACATCGATAAATGCCAACAGCATATGCTGTCGGCATTTATCATTGCACTAGAAGTTCTGGTGAACTGCTGGTGCAATACCGCCACCTGCAGATTCGCAGCCAATCGGCCGCTAGCAGGGGGTGTCAATCTACCCAATCGTATTCGATCAGGTTGTATAGTGGCAATGTCTTTATGACCGCTGCTTCATAACTGCTGTTTCTGGCGAGCCTGCAGGCTCGCCAGAAACACGGGGCATCAAGCTCCATTCGGAGCTTGATACATATGTCCCTTTGTATTCACACAAAAAAATAAAATAATATATTGTAACAAACATTACAAAATAAGCATGGCATTCAAATATAAGCAATAATATTATTTGAGTGCCTTGTTCATTTTAGCTGCTAAATGTGTGCAATGTAAATTGGAGAGTTGGTTTCCCCAAAATATATTATTTTTGGTAAAAAAGAGTGCAGGATTGATTTTTACAAAAATAAAGTTGCCAGAACAGTAAACATTTAGACCTATATTACGAGTGGAGCGATATCATTAGCGTAAGGAGCATAAACGTGATCACGAGATTGCTGTGTTCTTTACGCTCAAATCCATATTACAAGTGGCACGTTGTTAAAATGACAGCAAATGTATTTGCTGGCAATTGCGGTAATTTACCATTCCCATATTTTCTATGGGTAGTGTTGAGCAGTAACATGTACTCATATTACAAGTTTAAAGTAAATGTAATCACGCATATGCAATTGCATTTATACCATTTCAAGCCATGTAAAGATTTTGTCCTGAGTAAACAGTTGCACTAAACTACACTTTGAACACCTAAACCACCACCCCCACATCACAAACTACCTTTTTACACTAATAACCCTACAATGGCACCCCCCCACCACAAAGTAAGATTCTACACTGTTAACCCCTAAACCACCACCCCCCGCAAAGTACTTTCAATATTTTCAGCGCAAAACCGACACGCACAAACAGTTTACTTCTAGCAAATTTAGCACTCTAGCTAAAGCGCTAATTTGTGCTCCACTTGTAATCTTGCCCTTAATTGCATTCCCACTTACTTGACATGAAGTCACAATATAGAAAGTTGTTTATTTGTCCTTTTTGTTAATTTTGAAAATGATTTACCTCTATAAGATGGCACCAGGTTTTATACAGAAGTCTGCTTGTTCAGTGGTTGTTGAAAGTTCACCCAGACTGATTTATTACTTTCAATTATTTCTTTTTTAAGAAGCATCAACTATTGAAAGTCACAATATACACTGCTACTAGCAAATATCTATTACTTTTAATGATTGATTGATTTTTGATATCCTTGAAAAGGAGCAGTAATAATTATTTTTTAAAGCAGGCAATTAAATAGTAAATAAGAGGCAACACACACAAATGAAGTGTATTATGCAGTCTGTGACATAACAGATCCATATAAATGTTTCCTCACTAGGGCCTAGATTTAGAGTTTTGGCGGTAGCCGTCAAAACCAGCGTTAGAGGCTCCCTAACGCTGGTTTTGGGCTACCGCTGGTATTTAGAGTCAGTCAGGAAAGGGTCCTAACGCTCACTTTCCAGCCGCGACTTTTCCATACCACAGATCCCTTACGTCATTTGCGTATCCTATCTTTTCAATGGGATCTTTCTAACGCCGGTATTTAGAGTCTTGGCTGAAGTGGAGCGTTAGAAATCTAACGACAAAACTCCAGCCGCAGAAAAAAAAAAGGAGTGTAAGAGCTTTCTGGGCTAACGCCGGTTCATAAAGCTCTTAACTACTGTGCTCTAAAGTACACTAACACCCGATAAACTACCTATGTACCCCTAAACCGAGGTCCCCCCCACATCGCCGCCACTCTATTAAAATTTTTTAACCCCCTAATCTGCCCGACGCACCACCGCCGCCCACCTACGTTATCCCTATGTACCCCTAATCTGCTGCCCCTAATACCGCCGACACCTACATAATATTTATTAACCCCTAATCTGCCGCCCCAACGTCGCCTCCACCTACCTACACTTATTAACCCTTAATCTGCCGACCGGACCTCACCGCTACTATAATAAATGTATTAACCCCTAAACCGCCTCACTACCGCCTCAATAACCTTATAATAAATAGTATTAACCCCTAATCTTCCCTCCCTAACATCGCCACCACCTAACTTCAAGCATTAACCCCTAATCTGCCGACCGTACCTCACCGCTACTCTAATAAATTTTTAACCCCTAAAGCTAATTCTAACCCTAACCCTAACACCCCCTAAATTAATATAATTTAAATCTAACAAAATAAACTAACTCTTATTAAATAAATTATTCCTATTTAAAGCTAAATACCTGTAAAATAAACCCCTAATATAGCTACAATATAAATTATAATTATATTGTAGCTATTTTAGGATTAATATTTATTTTTACAGGCAACTTTGTATTTATTTTAACCAGGTACAATAGCTATTAAATAGTTAATAACTATTTAATAGCTACCTAGTTAAAATAATTACAAAATTACCTGTAAAATAAATCCTAACCTAAGTTACAATTAAACCTAACACTACACTATCAATAAATAAATTAAATTAAATACCTACAATTATCTACAATTAAACCTAACACTACACTATCAATAATTAATTAATACAATACCTACAAATAAATACAATGAAATAAACTAACTAAAGTACAAAAAATAAAAAAGAACTAAGTTACAAAAAATAAAAATATATTTACAAACATTAGAAAAATATTACAACAATTTTAAACTAATTACACCTACTCTAAGCCCCCTAATAAAATAACAAAGACCCCCAAAATAAAAAAAATGCCCCTACCCTATTCTAAAATTAAATAGAAAAGCTCTTTTACCTTACCAGCCTTGAAAAGGGCCCTTTGCGGGGCATGCCCCAAAGAATTCAGCTCTTTTACCTGTAAAAAAAAAAACATACAATACCCCCCCCCCTACATTACAACCCACCACCCACATACCCCTAATCTAACCCAAACCCCCCTTAAATAAACCTAACACTACGCCCCTGAAGATCTCCCTACCTTATCTTCACCACGCCGGGTTCACCGATCGATCCAGAAGAGCCTCTGATGTCTTGATCCAAGCCCAAGCGGGGGTCCGAAGATGTCCATGATCCGACTGAAGTCTTCATCCAAGCGGGAGCTGAAGAGGTCCATGATTGGGCTGAAGTCTTCTTTCAAGCGGCATCTTCAATCTTCTTTCTTCTGGATCCATGGTCATCCCGCCAACGCGGAAAATCCATCTTCACCGACGACTTCCCGACGAATGACGGTTCCTTTAAGGGACGTCATCCAAGATGGCGTCCCCTCCGAATTCCGATTGGCTGATAGGATTCTATCAGCCAATCGAATTAAGGTAGGAAAATTCTGATTGGCTGATCGGAATTCAACCAATCAGATTCAAGTTCAATCCGATTGGCTGATCCCAATCAGCCAATCAGATTGAGCTTGCATTTTATTGGCTGATCGGAACAGCCAATAGAATGCTGAGCTCAATCCGATTGGCTGATTCCATCAGCCAATCAGAATTTTCCTACCTTAATTCCAATTGGCTGATAGAATCCTATCAGCCAATCGGAATTCGAGGGATGCCATCTTGGATGACGTCCCTTAAAGGAACCGTCATTCGTCGGGAAGTCATCGGTGAAGATGGATGTTCCGCGTCGGCGGGATGACCATGGATCCGGAAGAAAGAAGATTGAAGATGCCGCTTGATAGAAGACTTCAGCCTGATCATGGACCTCTTCAGCTCCCGCTTGGATGAAGACTTCAGTTGGATCATGGACATCTTCAGCCCCCCGCTTGGGCTTGGATCAAGACATCGGAGGCTCTTCTGGATCGATCTGTGAACCCGGCGTGGTGAAGACAAGGTAGGGAGATCTTCAGGGGCTTAGTGTTAGGTTTATTTAAGGGGGGTTTGGGTTAGATTAGGGGTATGTGGGTGGTGGGTTGTAATGTTAGGGGGGGTATTATATGTTTTCTTTTTATAGGCAAAAGAGCTGAATTCTTTGGGGCATGCCCCTCAAAGGGCCCTTTTCAGGGCTGGTAAGGTAAAAGAGCTTTTCTATTTTAATTTTAGAATAGGGTAGGGCATTTTTTTATTTTGGGGGTCTTTTGTTATTTTATTAGGGGGCTTAGAGTAGGTGTAATTAGTTTAAAATTGTTGTAATATTTTTCTAATGTTTGTAAATATTTTTTTATTTTTTGTAACTAGTAGTTCTTTTTTATTTTTTTGTACTTTAGTTAGTTTATTTAATTGTATTTAATTGTAGGTATTTTATTTAATTAATTTATTGATAGTGTAGTGTTAGGTTTAATTGTAGATAATTGTAGGTATTTTATTTAATTAATTTATTGATAGTGTAGTGTTAGGTTTAATTGTAACTTAGGTTAGGATTTATTTTACAGTTAATTTTGTAATTAATTTAACTAGGTAGCTATTAAATATTAAATAACTATTTAATAGCTATTGTACCTGGTTTAAAAATAATTACAAAGTTGCCTGTAAAATAAATAATTAATCCTAAAATAGCTACAATATAATTATAATTTATTTTGTAGCTATATTAGGGTTTATTTACAGTAAGTATTTAGCTTTAAATAGGAATAATTTATTTAATAAGAGTTAATTTATTTTGTTAGATTTAAATTATATTTAACTTAGGGAGGTGTTAGGGTTAGGGTTAGACTTAGCTTTAAGGGTTAATACATTTATTATAGTAGCGGTGTGGTCCGGTATGCAGATTAGGGGTTAATAATTGTAGGTAGGTGGCGGCGACGTTGGGGGGCAGCAGATTAGGGGTTAATAAATATAATATAGGTGGCGGCGGTGTAGGGGGATTAGATTAGGGGTACATAGCTATAATTGTAGGTTTGCGGCGGTAGTACGGAGCGACAGATTAGGGGTTAAAAAATATGCAGGTGTCAGTGATAGCAGGGGGGGGCGGCAGATTAGGGGGTTAATAAGTGTAAGGTTAGGGGTGTTTAGACTCGGGGGTTCATGTTAGAGTGTTAGGTGCAGACTTAGGAAGTGTTTCCCTATAGGAACGCTGCTTTTTTGCAGGTGTTAGGTTTTTTTCAGCTCAAACTGCCCCATTGTTTCCTATGGGGATATCGTGCACGAGCACGTTTTTGAAGCTGGCCGCGTCCATAAGCACCGCTGGTATCGAGAGTTGCAGTGGCGGTAAATTATGCTCTACGCTCCCTTTTTGGAGCCTAATGCACTGAAAAACCAGCCATTCTGTGAACTCTAAATACCAGCGGTATTTAAAAGGTGCGGACAAAAAAAAGCCAGCGTTAGCTACGCGGGTCGTTACCGACAAAACTCTAAATCTAGCCGTAGGGTTGCCACCTCAGTCAGCTTTTCCTGGACACTTATGAGTTACGCATGCTGCAGGTTAAGCAGAGCAGGACATATATTGTGCCTCTGGACATCACATGAATAATGCTGATGAACAGCACAATACATGCTCCTCCCTGCACACCCTATAGCATGTGGAACTCATAATTGTCCAGAAAAACATAGCCCAGGTGACAACCCTAGACTCACTCATGCATTCCTTTAACTAAATAAATACATCTTCCATAAATATATACTTTCTTTTTAATGCTTTGTTTTGTTTTAAATTTATATTATACCCAATTACACGACACAGAGTTCTAAAGCACATCTATACCTTTTTAGCTTTTTGTATATTTTTTTTAGGTTATGTATTCCTTTTTTTTCATATTACATCATTCTTTTATACTTCACACTTTCTTCACTATTTTTTTTTGTACATTTTATGCTTTCAGCTTTCAAATGACTTTAAACTATCTTTGTGGCACCATAACTTACCTTTCAGTTATTTGCTGCATAATAAATTGATGTGTCAAGCATTTCATAGCTGACCGTTTTCAAAAGGAATTACAGTATTATTCTAACAAAATGTAACATTTAAATAAGTTAAATAAATGTAGAATAAATTGTTAATGTTACATTCTTGGGAGAGAACCATTAACTGGTTTCTAATGTTAGAGAGGTATATATTTATCCCATGAAGATTATATTCACTTTAATTTAAGTTGAGTTATGACGCTCCAGCAAGATATCACTGCCAGGTGATAAAACAAAAAAAAGCTGTGACAGCTAGCACAATATCACTTCCTAATTCTGCATTATGTACATAGAAAAAAATGTGTCAATCTAGCTTCATATACTTTAATGGTTGCCAGAAAATACTGTATGCGAAGATATTTTTTTTTTGGCTTAAATACAATGAAGAACTGTAAATGCAGTTCATATTCAAATTCCCAATCTCCAGTTATTTAAAAGAAAATAAACAAAAGCTTTGTAAGAATCCAGCAAATTACTTTACAGGACACATGCACTGTCTGTGTATTTCCTATAATAGGACCATCTGTCTTTGTAGGCCAGAAGTGCATAGCCTAATCTGCATTTTAATGGAGGTATTGCTGTAATAATGTTAAGCATATTTAGGTAAAAAGGACTCATAAAAATAATTCTCTCAAAGCACTGCAAGGAAGAAGCCAGAAAATGTTAAAATTGTATTTTCTGTGTTAACTCACAGCTGTATATTTCTCTGTGAAAATTGCTCTCATCAACAGAAACAGATTTTAATGTGTACAATGTGTACAATCCTCTTTTTCAAGCATGAGGACAAAATGAAATACTAATTTCTAAAATTAATCACAGAAAATGTTTTAAAAAAAAATTCTGTTGGCATGTTATTTAGCTTGAACGTGACTGCATTCATACTTATAGTTAATCAAACTGTAAGTATTTATATAATTTATTTTACTTGAATATATTATAATATTATCTACTTCCATAGGATTGGTTACATTGTAGATGTATATAGAGACACTAATTCATTGTAAAAAATACAGAGGAGGGAGGGCCCTGCTCCGGGGAGCGTACATTACACAGGTCATAATAAAACCTTTTCACTGTCCTTTAAAGTGTCTCTGTTTTTCTCTAAAAATCCTTGAACATCATATGTGATCTCCTTCATGTAGGGATTTATTTTTACTATGTTGGCATAAGTTCCATAGGTTATCCGTGAGTTGTGACTGCATACTGGGAGCAAGCTGCTGATTGGTGGCCTTGTGTCATTATCTCACCCGATGTGTTTGCTAGCTCCCAGTAGTGCATTGTTGCTCCTCCAACAAAGGATACCAAGAGAATGTAGCAAATTTGATAATATAAGTAAACTGGAAAGTTGTTTAAAATCATATGCTCTATAAGAATTATGAAACAAAAATATTGAGTTTCATGTCACTTAGATGCTGCATGAAATCAGATGATTTGCAATGGAAAACGTTTCAACCAAGTGTGATAGTAAATGGAATATTGTTTTTGCTAGCATTTCATCAAGGACAAACCATGCACTGAAAGACAAGAGAGAGACCATGCAAATGCTTTATTTAAAGAGACAGTCAAGTCCAAAAATAACTTTCATGATTTAAATGGGGAATGTAATTTTAAACAACTTTCCAATGTTGCTTTGTTCTTTTGGTATTCTTAGTTGAAAGCTAATTCTAGGAGGTTCATGTGCTAATTTCTTAGACCTTGAAGACTGCCTCTAATATGAATGCATTTTGACCACTAGAGGTTCATGTGTTTCATATAGATAACATTGAGCTCATGCACGTGAAGTTACCCTGGAGTGAGCACTGATTGGCTAAAAAGCAAGTCTGTCAAAAGAACTGAAATAAGGGGGTAGTTTGCAGAGGCTTAGATACAAGGTAATCACAGAGGTAAAAGTGTATTTATATAACCGTGTTAGTTATGTAAAACTGGGGAATTGGTAATAAAGGGATTATCTTTCTTTTTAAACAACAAAAAGTCTGGTGTTGACTGTCCCTTTAATCAAAAATAATAATTATACACTGGGGTATTACTAGATTGTTTGATGATCAGGAGCTAGCTATGAACTTGTTAGATTTGTCTTTTGCACAAGGTTCATGTATAGTTCATTTTTCTTTCGAGAGAAGGAAAATTCACTGTAGCAAAAAATTATATTTTCATAAAACAAACACTGCTGCATTACAAACAAACAAAAAATATGTGTGGAAATTATTTTTTTATTTGCTTCAAAACTTTTTCATACAATATTTTAAGGTTCAGTTTTTTTCTATAGTAATGCAATTTTATGTACTGTGATTCATTATGCAATAAAATATTAGATTGTTTTTCAGTATCTATTTTGAGAACTTGAAAGTTACAGATGAGGTTAAAGATCATTTTCTAATGAGCCAAGGCAAAGCAAGTGATTAGAGAAATTACAGATATAAGGTTATCTGTCAACAATGTGATTTAGGATACATATCAGGTTTGGAATTCTTAGGTATCTATGCAGCAGTGATAAAGGGTCAACTTCCTGCAGTCAAAGTAATGGGTCAATACTAAAGAAAGAAAGAAAAAATGCCTTTACAGTATATCTTTGTGAAGAAAGAACTAATGAAGTGCTAGGTGTGTAATTAGGTTTGCCCTACAGTGCAATTCTACACTTAAATATGGAAAGCGGGAAAGCATAAACCTAATGGAATTTGCTTATTTTAATTAACAAATACACACTGTACTCATATCTAAACATATACTTAAAGGGACAGTATACTGAAAAATAGTTTTTCGCTTAATGTGTTTACAATTGCTTTTTTTACCAACTGCAGAGAAAAAAATGTATGAAAAATAGCTTTTTATGTTTTTTTTGTGTATATTAAAGCTCTGATTTTGTGTTTTGAAGCCACAACCTAATAAAATGGGTTGAGATTGTAGGTATAATCAGATCTCATTACTGTATCACATTGTATACATATACCTGCTTCTTTATCTTATATCTGCCCATAAAACAATCACCAGAACTTTGAGAGAACAATGTAAAATCAACATTGAATTACCTTATCTCTGCTAAATCCTACTGGGAGTATAATTTCTTCTGCAGGCTGTGTTTACAAAGCTTATCTATAGCTGGGACCTGCGGCCACAAACTTTCAGAATAGGTGGGGATACCACATGCTAAATCAACTATTTCAAATGCTAATATAAGGGTAAAGGAGCTACTTGTAAACAATTTAATACACTCCAGCAGGTAAAGTGGATCATTGGGAACAAATTAAAGGGGAGAAATTTTTTGAGTAACTGTCCCTTTAAAGGGACAGTCTAGTCAAAATTAAACTTTCATGATTCAGATATGGCATGCAATTTTAAACAACTTTCCATTCCACTTTTATCATCAAATGTTCTTTGTTCTCTTTGTATTCTTTTTTGAAAGCTAAACCTAGGTAGGCTCATATGCTAATTTCTAAGCCCTTAAAGGCTGCCTCTTATCTCAGGGCATTTTGACAGTTTTTCACAGCTAGAGGGCGCTCGTTTATGTGTGTCATATAGATAACATTGTGCTCATGCACGTGGAGTTACCTAGGAGTCCAAATAACTAAAATAAAGGGTCAGTCTGCAGAGGCTTCGATACAAGGTAATCATAGAAGTAAAAAGTATATTAATATAACAGTGTTGGTTATGCAAAACTGGGGAATGGGTAATTAAAGGGAGTATCTATCCTTTTAATAAATAACAAATCTGGAGTAGACTGTCCCTTTAACCTTATTAGTACTAGTTTATATTATAAGATACAAATCTACTTTCCTAAAAGTTTATTTCAGATGTTATCCAGAATACTTAAAGGGACCATCAAGTAAAAATAAAGTTTTAATAATTCAGAAAGAGCATGTCATTTTAAGACACTTTCCAATTTACTTCCATTATCAAATTTTTATAAGCACACTTATAGTTTGTGATTGGCTGATGTCTGTCAAATGATACAGAGGGCTGGAAAATGGTATAAAAAATAATTTTTCAGAAAAAAATCGACTGCTTATTTGAAATTCAGAGTAAGTTCTATCGCCTTATATTTTCATTGTGCCCTTGTTAAAGGGACACTGAACACAATTTTTTTTTCTATTGTGATTCAGAAAGAGCATGCCATTTTAAGCAACTTTCTAATTTACTTCTATTACCAAATAATTTTCATTCTCTTGGTATCTTTATTTGAAATGCAAGAATGTAAGTTTAGATACCGGCCTATTTTTGGTGAACACACTGTGTTGTTCTTGCTGATTGGTGGGTAAATTCACCTACCAATAAACAAGTGCTTTCCATGGTCTGAACCAAAAAAATAGCTTAGATGCCTTCTATTTCAAATAAAGAAAGCAAGAGAACAAAGAAAAATTGACAATAGGAGTAAATTAGAAAGTTGTTTAAAATTACATGCTCTGAATCACGAAAGAAAACATTTGGGTTCAGTGTCCCTTTAATTATGCAATTCTACTGCATTGAGTGGTCCTTTAAATTCTGAGAAAATAATTTACATTAAAGTAAACAAAGCCATTTTTGTGTAATTAAATCCTATCCTTTATACTTGTCCTTAGTTGTAAAAGTTTTCTATGAAAAGAATTATATATGTATATATATATTGGTTGTAAATGTTTGCTTTTATCACTTTTTTCAGTTAAAGGGACACTGAACCCAATTTTTTTCTTTCATGATTCAGATAGAGCATGCAATTTTAAGCAACTTTCTAATTTACTCCTATTAGCATTTTTTCTTCGTTCTTTTGCTATCTTTATTTGAAAAAAGAAGGAATCTAAGCTAAGGAGCCAGCACATTTTTGGTTCAGTACCATGGACAGCACTTGTTTATTGGTGCTGTCCAATCAGCAAGGACAACCCAGTTTGTTCACCAAAAATGGTCCGGCATCTAAACTTACATTCTTGCTTTTCAAATAAACATACCAAGAGAATGAAGAACATTTGATAATAGGAGTAAATTAGAAAGTTGCTTAAAAATGCATGCTCTATCTGAATCACAAAATAAAAAATTTGGGTTCAGTGTCCATTTAAGTCCAAAAAATGTGTGTTGAAATTCCTAAGATGCTGCTATCATGGGTGTCTCACTGCCGCCTTAGTGAGAGATTCTCAAAATAGATCCAAAAGTGTAGGAGAAAAATGCTTCAGTTGGTGGTTCAAACACATATTCAAAGGAAGAGAATGATATGTATATAGTATAGTAAAGTTGTTTAACTCTTTGCTGTTACCTTTATAAATTAATGCTCACCTTGTTATACCTCATAGTTATGAGGTATATCATCTGCCTGGGGGGACAAATCGTCCCTATCTGTGTTTTTTTTTCCCAGGTGGATGATATACCTCATAACTATGAGGTAAAACAAAATGAGCATTGATTTATAAAGTTAACAACAAAGAGTTAAAAAAATATTACTACACTAAAAACATATTCTTTCCCTCTGTATATGTGTGCTTTAACTACACACACACACACACACACACACACACACACACACACACACACACATATATATATATATAATATATATATATATATATATATATATATATATATATATATATATAAATAATAAAATCAGTACTGTTCATAATGCTGCATAATAAATCATATTTTAATTAACTAACACAATAACAAACATAATAATGGTGCTATATGTATGACCATGCTACTAGCACATGTGATTGAAAATTGACTTTCAAACTATTTATACAGCACATGCCAAAAATGACATTAATAGTCTCAAGCAGGGCTACAACGAGAGTTGTTTATCCCAGCTACCATGCAGTTTTTCTATATATGAAGGAAAGACACATGCATTACAGTAGAATGCTAAAAAATAATAATACTAATAATAATAATTTTGCATGATTTCTGCCATTTAGAATTTGATAATCACACCTGGAAGCTTTACTTACATTCAATGTTTACTTAAAAAGTATGTTTTTGTTGAATCTAATAATGTGCCGTTCTGCCATTTTATGCTCCTTTTTTATAATTTTCAGTAATTTTCTAACAGTCATTTGCTGGTTGGAGTTTTACCAGAAAGTAATTGTGTAAGGGTAAAAATCAATATACATATGATGCTTAAATATAAGAAAGCAGATTCTCTTTATCAAGGTTTTATTTTAAGTTTAACTCCTACAAGGTATAATTTACCTCAAAAAAGTTACATTGAGTGATATGATATTATATTACCTCAAATATGTTTTTATGCTTTTCTCACATGAATGAACACTTAAAAAATAGCTATTAGGATATACCTAATCAGTTAAATATCAAATAAAATATTAAGCTACACTCATAAGACAATTTTATACGATATCATAAAGTTAGAAATTCCTAGGCAATTATTACATTTTAATCAATATGAGTAAGATTATAGCTATGTGGCATTGTGTTTTACTGTAACTGCACTCATCTATAAAATAGGGTAATAAAGGAAATAGCTATGAGTTAGATGAAAGCATTAAACACATGAATAGGTTTGTTAAAGTACACTATTTGCAAGTAGTTTGGATGAAATAGAAAACCCTGACGCTCCGTTTCTTCTACTTCATTTAAAAAAAAGATCATGCACCTTTTATAAAAGGTTCACTGAACTTAGACAATACTAAAAGATTTTGCAATATCATTCACTTATCAGTGTGTTTCAGAGATTAGTTGCAATTTTACACCATATGCCCTCAAAAGACTGAATAAGCATGTAGATTATGACAATGGTCTTTTTCTAAATCATTCGCTTAAATGTTTACACAATTTGAGGTCCGTTGTCCAGTCTAAAGAATTGCATTTTTATACAGTCACCTTGACAAAACCATGGATAGCCTAGTTCTGACTGCATATTCTATTAAAAACAAGTTCATTTCAAGAAGTTAAATGGAAGAAAGCATTGGTGTAATTATTCTTACAGGGACACTAAACCCAAATTTCTTCTTTCGGGATTCAGATAGAGCATGCAATTTTACTGAACTTTCTAATTTACTGCTATTATCAATTTTTCTTTGTTCTCTTGCTATCTTTATTTGAAAAAGAAGGCATCTAAGCTAAGGAGTCAGACAATTTTTGGTTCAGAATTCTGGACAGCTCTTGTTTATTAGTGGGTGAATTTATCCACCAATCAGCAAGAACAAACCAGGTTGTTCACCAAAAATGGGCTGGCATCTAAACTTACATTCTTGTTTTTCAAATACCATACCAAGAGAATGAAGAAAATTTGATAATAGGAGTAAATTAGAAAGTTGCTTAAAATTGCATGCTCTATCTGAATCACGCAAGAAAAAAATTGGGTTCAGTATATTTAAATAAAATCTTAAAAAAAGCAATAAGGCGCTGCAGGAAAAAGAGCAGTACCCTGTAATCTGAGGTCAGAGATGAGTTATTATGTGAGTAGTTTCAACAAAGCTGAAAAATGTTTTGTTTTGTTTCTTTATTGAGACCTTTTTTTGTTGCTCTATAAACTGATATTTTGATTTAATTGTTTCTACCTATGGTGTAGTATCTAAAAAATAAGCAAAACATCTAGTTGCACACACAGTAATATCCATGTTTAAATGTATTCATTATTTTTGTATTATATTATAAGGTATTATTTATTAACGATCAGTACTGGAATTAGGCACCCAGTAATGCAAGAAGATTTCATAAACTGTCAATGGCCATTGTCTAAATGCAAGAGACTTTAGAACAGTTGTGTTTACAAATTAGAGGTAGAAGGAAAAAGTAGTTTTATGTCAGTAAATAAGCAGGGTTAGCTAATTTTGATCATGGAGTGCTTCATTACTTTTTTAGCTGCCTAATTAAGGAGACATCACCAAAATACTGAAAAATCAAATGATGTAAGCTGGGAGGCATAGACCCCTATTTGTATGTATGTAAAAGAAGATGAAGCACTTTTATAAAAATATCAGCCTAGATTGCAACTGGAGTGAAAAATTCTGAGCTATTAAGAGCTAACACCTCTTAAGTTACATCAATAGTGCTCTTATTCTTGTGCTCATATTACAAGTTGAAAGCAAAAAGTTATTCCTTGAGCGAAAGCCCCAGTTGTGCTAACATCTTGAGGTCTAATAGCACGTACATACACATATATACATACACACATGCAAATAAACATGCCCACCTCCCCTTCTCTAAAAACAACTTGTTTTGAGTGTTAACTCTGTCATATTGATTAGTATTGCTTCATACATGAAGAAGAGAGAAAAACTCTTGAAAGCTTGTCTTTTAAATATCATGCTAGTCTAAAAACATATATACAGTATATATATATATATATATATATATATATATATATATATATATATATATATATATATATACACTCCTTTGATCCATCCCCAGTCCAAAACCTTGTCATATACCATAATGATACCCTATGCTATCAACAGTGTTACACTTGTAATATAGGCCATCATTTGTACATGTTTTAGCCTTCCATAAAGTTTTAACTTTGCCAGAAATAAAGAATGTGTGTATATCTATCTATCTTTTATCAATTAACAAATTGCAAAGTAAGTGAACAAAAATACAAAAAAATATAAACCAAAACAATATTTGGTGTGATCATCAATTGCCTTCTTTAAAAAAAGCATAAATTCTTCTAGGTACACTTGCACAAAGTCAGTGATTTTGTAGGCATATAGTCAGTTGTATGATTAGACATTAATACCAAACAGGTACTAATTATTTATATTTAATATGTAGGTTGAAACACAATCATTAACTGAAACAGAAAGAGATGTGTAAGAGGAATAAATCTGGGTGAGGAACAGTCAAACTCTCCTAACAAAGTGAGGTCGCTGAAGACAATTTAATGTCAAAAGTCATAACCATGGGAAGACTGAGCACAGCAACAAGACACAAGGTAGTTATTCTGCATTAGCAAGGTTTCTACCAGGCAGAGTTTTTAAGAAAGACTGGGGTTTCTAGATTTTCTGTCCAAGATCTTCTAAAGAAGCATGAAGAAACGTGCAATGTTGAGAACAGTCAAGGCAACTTAGTGCAGCAGATGAAAGACACATAATGCTTACTTCCCTTTACAATCAGAAGATGTCCAGCAGTGCCATCAGCTTAAAATTCACAGAAATCAGTGGTACACTCATCTACTGTCCAAAGAAGACTGATCATAAGTGGTCTTCATGAAAGACTTGCAGCCATAAAGCCATTCCTCAAACATGGAAGCAAGGTCAAGTGACTCAACATTGCACAAAAACAAAGGAACTAGGTGACAGAAAAAACAAAATTTATGCTTACCTGATAAATTTATTTCTCTTGTGGTGTATCCAGTCCACGGATTCATCCATTACTTGTGGGATATTCTCCTTCCCAACAGGAAGCTGCAAGAGGATCACCCACAGCAGAGCTGTCTATATAGCTCCTCCCCTAACTGCCACTTCCAGTCATTCGACCAAAGACAAGCAAGAGAAAGGAGAAACTATAGGGTGCAGTGGTGACTGTAGTTTAAAAATAAAAAACACCTGCCTTAAAATGACAGGGCGGGCCGTGGACTGGATACACCACAAGAGAAATAAATTTATCAGGTAAGCATAAATTTTGTTTTCTCTTGTAAGGTGTATCCAGTCCACGGATTCATCAATTACTTGTGGGATACCATTACCAAAGCTATAGGACACGGATTAAGGGAGGGACAAGGCAGGCGCTTAAATGGAAGGCACCACTGCCTGTAAGACCTTTCTCCCAAAAATAGCCTCCGAAGAAGCAAAAGTATCAAATTTGTAGAATTTTGAAAAAGTATGAAGCAAAGACCAAGTCGCCGCCTTACAAATCTGTTCAACAGAAGCCTCATTTTTAAAAGCCCATGTGGAAGCCACCGCTCTAGTGGAATGAGCTGTAGTTCTTTCTGGAGGCTGCTGGCCAGTAGTCTCATAAGCTAAGCGAATTATACTTCTTAACCAAAAGGAAAGAGAAGTTGCTGAAGCCTTTTGGCCTTTCCTCTGTCCAGAGTAGACAACAAACAATGCAGATGTTTGATGAAAATCTTTAGTAGCTTGTAAATAAAACTTTAAAGCACGAACCACGTCTAGATTGTGTAATAGACGTTCCTTTTTTGAAGAAGGATTAGGACACAGTGACAGAACAACAATCTCCTGATTGATATTCTTATTAGATACCACCTTAGGAAGAAACCCAGGTTTGGTACGCAAAACTACCTTATCTGTATGGAAGATCAGATAAGGGGAATCACACTGCAAGGCAGATAACTCTGAAACTCTTCGAGCCGAAGAGATAGCTACCAAAAACAGAACTTTCCAAGATAAAAGCTTGATATCTATGGAATGCAGAGGTTCAAACGGAACCCCTTGAAGAACTTTAAGAACTAAATTTAAACTCCATGGCGGAGCAACAGGTTTAAACACAGGCTTGATTCTAACTAACGCCTGACAAAACGCCTGAACGTCTGGAACATCCGCCAGATGCTTGTGCAAAAGAATAGACGGAGCAGAAATCTGTCCCTTTAAGGAACTAGCTGACAATCCCTTCTCCAATCCTTCTTGGAGAAAAGATAATATCCTGGGAATCCTGACTTTACTCCATGAGTAACCCTTGGATTCACACCAATGAAGATATTTACACCATATCTTATGATAAATTTTCCTGGTGACAGGCTTTCGAGCCTGAATTAAGGTATCAATGACCGATTCGGAGAAACCACGTTTTGATAAAATCAAGCGTTCATTCTCCAAGCAGTCAGACGCAGAGAAATTAGATTTGGATGGTTGAAAGGACCCTGAAGTAGAAGGTCCTGCCTCAGCGGTAGAGTCCATTGTGGAAGAGATTACATGTCCAACAGATCTGCATATCAAGTCCTGCGTGGCCACACAGGTGCTATCAAAATCACCAAAGCTCTCTCCTGCTTGATCTTGGCAATCAGACGAGGGAGCAGAGGAAACGGTGGAAACACATAAGCCAGGTTGAACGACCAAGGCGCTGCTAGAGCATCTATCAGCGCTGCCTTGGGATCCCTGGACCTGGAACCGTAACAAGGAAGCTTGGCTTCTGATGAGACGCCATGAGATCCAGTTCTGGTTTGCCCCAAAGTTGAATCAACTGTGCAAACACCTCCGGATTGAGTTCCCACTCCCCCGGATGAAAAGTCTGTCGACTTAGAAAATCCAACGTTAAGTGAAAGAAACAAAGAGCAAAGGCACACAGTGAAAAAGATCCAGAGTATAAGAGACGGAATTAAAATCCTCTCCTGGGACTTACAAGAGCGCTCTCCCTCCCCCCTTGTAATCGTTACCAAGAGTTACAAAGATATATCAAGCAAGCGAGTTTAAACACTTAGTGTATGTAACTTGATTGAAGACATAATATCCCACATACCTCCGGTACAGGTTACGCACTGGCATCAACACCGGGTATTTACCGTTTCCAACGGACCGAGAGCGTCCTCGGCAGCTGCTTAAAGCTTTCAGACCATCCGGCGTGAGCCCTGCTGTGCTGATAGTGAGTCCGGGTAATTCAGTAGCGGTGACGTCAGACGTGACGTATCTTCAGGGGAGGAGATAGTGCTAGGCCCAGCGTTCGGCATCCACAAAGCAGAACAAACAGTGGTTCTAGATGCTGGTGGCAGAGAAATTCAAGGAGGAGAGTAGAGCCACTGAGTTCAAAAATAAAAAGTCTTTTATTAAACAAAGTTAAAAGTAGAATGTACAGCATGGAAACATCCTAAAGCAAGTGTAGGTGTAGCACAGATGCTGACATGTTTCAGCCCTCAGGCCGTATTCGTAGCATATAGTGCTCTCACAGAGGTGGGTCTTAAAACAGGTAAGGTATTACCTGATTGGATACAATTAAAAGAAAAAAGTAACACCTATCACATTGATCAAAAACTTTAACCCCTGCATGCCTAGAAAAAGAGAGTTACCTGTTAGAACAAAAATGTGTTCAAAAAATGTATTCAAATATGATAAATAAGAATAAATAACTTATTAAACGTTAACAAAAGGCAAATAATTATACCAATAAACTGACGTTAATCCGCAGTTAAAAAGGATGTAATAAATAATATGCAAAAAATGACAATGTGTTGTATAAATTACATACTTAGAATGGAATGAAACACAGATAGACCCAGGACAGTTGAATAAAGATTCTATATGAAATTATATGCCGTATAAAATTAAGGCATAAAGGGATTAAATATCAGGAGTTAATGAATAGAAATCACGTCCAAACTACTGAATGTAAAAAACAAGCTTCCTCTACGTAAAGGGAGACTACAACAGTCTTATTATCTTAAACAGGGGCAAGTAGGGCACATACCTGAGCAGATAACAGTCTATGAACAAACGTCAATAAATTCCATAATCCTTAACATATAGAAAGGTACCAATAGTCAGTGGAATGAAAGGTCAATTCAGTTAAGAGCAGATTATAGTGAAGGGACCGTATATAAATATCTAAATATTTAGCCAGAAACACAGAAATCAAAATAGAGTTCTGTATTAATAAACAAATAAATAAACATAACAAAAAAAGGAACTCAGCACACCTCAATTTAGCAAAAGTGTAAATGCAATTTAATATAAAGTATCTAATTACAATTCTATGGTATGAATCCACAACTTTCAGTCCATCCACACATGCAAACCACTTTCATTCATAAAACAATTGGATTCAACCCAGGCGTCCCTGGAAGAATCAACCAAGGCTCTCAGAAAACCGCTATTAATGTCTTAGAAAGTTCATATAGATGAAAAAGTGAACAGTCCCTTAGACATGCAGAACTTTCACAGTTGTTTTGAATTTAAAATCTTTGATGCAATTTTTCAGATATGGTTGCTGTAAAAAGATTCTTTTCGATTACAAATATATCTTCTTATACATGAGATTTGAAAAACATTTTGAACTCTGTAATCATTCCCTTGTTCAGCATACACCTTTTTATGATGAGTATAAGCACATTTATGGGTTAGTGCGGAACAAGACAAAAAGCCGTTAGTTCATCCAGCATATGTATTCAACTTTATGTTAACACTCAATATACTCCAAGGCTCTATCCAAGTTCCCCTCTTTAAACCACACTTGCGGTTGGGTAGTATTCAGCCCGGGTATCGGTGCTTGACTATTCTAACAGTTCATGTTGTAACATATGCATAAAGTTTCTGACCCTTCCCAGTATTAGAGTGTTAATGAATTATAGCGTCTCTAATGTGGTAGAAGCCGTGTGTTAAATCAGCAAGTGTATCACCAATCATCTGTATTGCGTCTGTATTAGTATAGAAGCTGGCCAGTTAGAACATGCATGTTAATTAGCTTTATAATACTTGCGATTTCACATCCTTTTGAATAAATGGAGATGCCCCCCGACTTTTATCCACTCGTGCGGACGGGAGAACAAACACTTGATTCGGTCTTATGTCTTTATGGAACAACGGCTCTTTTCTGTAATCTTTTTGCATCAAAGTCCTTGTATCGACAAGCGGTTCAGTGAGCAGCCTTACACTCCGACGCGCGTTTCGGGACTCCGCCCTTTCTCAAGGAGTATACGTCATCATGGAAACGGCCTCTTTTAGAAAGGCCCAAGCGTGCTTCTATTGGTGCATACACACACACCTATCTAATGCGTCACCCATTCAGCTATTATATGAAACAAAAATAATGTGACTTAAGACTATTTTAAAACTAACTAAATGTGATAATCTCACTACACGAGATTAATAATTATTGAAGCAGCAACGATGCAACAAAATGACACAGTTATCGCAAACCAAACGAACATATGAAAATAAAAGTTCGTTCTTAGTCTACATATTTTTTGTTACTTAAATATGTATAGACCCGATTACACGAATAGGGTCTCTTTATAAGGGATTAAATTCTCACTCAACTTATTGAATATTATGTTAGATTCAATCTACCTGTATTGTTGCGAACCTAAATTAGACTCTATATCACCATTACTGTTTGCTGTCTAGGGTTGTAAAACAAAGAGAAGGGGGCAAAACAAATATCTACATGGGGATTATTTTATGCAGACTATCTAAATATTTGTTATTGTGTTCTAAGATCCCATTGAATATTTAGTTATGATGGGAAAATCTTATTCATACAAAATGCCCCCAGGAAATATCTCTATTGAGACCCCTAGGTGACAGTGTGTCCAATTTTCTTATCCATTGGGCTTCTTTCTTGAACAATGCTTTTTGTCTATCCCCTCCTCTCCTAAAAGGAGGGACATCGTCTACTATTTGAAACCGCAATTGGCTTTTATTATGGGATGCCATTGTGAAATGATGAGATACTGAAGCATCCCAGTCTGAGTTGCCTATGGCAGCTTTATGTTGTCTGACCCTGTCACGGACACATTGGGTGGTCTCTCCCACGTAAGCAAATCCACACGGACACTTAATAACATATATCACATAGCTTGAGTTGCATGTGTATGTGTTTTTAATTTCTATCTTACGTCCAGTGTGTGGATGTGTCACAATATCACCTTTTATCATAGAATTGCATTGTGCACAATTATAGCAAGGGAAACAACCTTTCTTTTGTAAAGATGGAGCTGGACTTCTAGTCCCTAGATCAGCTCTAACGAGTACATCTTTCAGGTTTTTGTTTCTCTTGTATGATAAAAGGGGCGGATCTTTGAAAATTTCTGCCAATTGTGGTTCCTCTTTAAGAAGGTACCAATGTTTGTTAATACAGGTTTTAAGTTTTCTACTATGGAACCCATATTGTGTTACCAGGGGTACAGAGAATTGTTTCTTTTCCTTGAATTTAGGTTCAAGGAGAGAAGTTCTCTCAATCTGATCTACTCTTTCCAAATTTTCTTGTATTACTTGATTAGGATATCCTCTTTCCCTAAATTTGCTTGCCATTTCATCTCATCTAATTTGTAATTTGTTGGAATCAGATACAATTCTTTTCGTTCTGAGTAGCTGGCTATATGGTAAGCTTCTTATGGTATTAGGAGGATGAAAGCTATCAAAGCTAAGTAAATTATTGCGGTCTGTTGCTTTTGAGAATATATCACATTCTAATCTACCTTCTTCAATATATACCATTGTGTCTAAGAAGCTAATTCTCTCTGTACTGCTTTCCATAGTAAATTTTAGGTAATCTGTTTTTGAATTAAGGGTCTCTAAAAAATGTGTAAGAGTATGTTCTTCTCCTGTCCATAATAGGAATACATCGTCTATATATCTATACCAACATTTTATGTTGGTCTTAAATGGATCCTCACTATAGACAAATTGTTCCTCAAATTTTCCTACAAAAAGATTTGCGTATGTAGGAGCTACATTAGAGCCCATCGCGGTCCCTTTGGTTTGTACATAGAAGGTGTCTTCAAACATAAAGTAACTTTCATAAAGGATTATTTTAAATAAATCAGATATCAATCTTCTTTCTGAAGGTGTAAATAGCCTTTCTTTATCAATGTAATAGAAGACACCTTCCATGCCCAATTCATGAGGAATAGAAGTATATAAATTTGAAATGTCCATAGTAACCAAAATTGCATGTGGGGGTACCCTGATCTGTTTAATTTTATTTATGAAATCAGTAGTGTCTTGTAGATAAGATGCAATACTTCCCAAGAGCGGTCTAATTAAAGTATCTAAGAATATGGCAATAGGTTGAAAAATTGAATCTGTGCCTGCCACTATTGGGCGGCCAGGAGGCTTTTTCAAATTCTTATGAATCTTGGGTAAGATATAAAACACTGGAATAATAGGATGTTGATTAATGAGAAATTTCATTTGTTTAGATGTAATTATATTCATTTCTTTTGCCATTTCTACTATTTCCAGTATTTTATTCTGTATCCTTTTAGTTGGATCGAAATAAATCATTTTGTAATTTTCTTGTTTGGATAATTGGGACAGAATCTCATTTCTATAGTCATCATGATCCATGATGACGATAGCTCCGCCCTTGTCCGCCGATTTCAATACAATTGTGTTGTCATTTTGTACCTCTGTCAATAATTTCTTCTGTTCTACTGTTAAGTTATGTTTGTGTCTAAATTTAAAGTTTCTGCGCATCTTTTCAAAATCTCTCTTTACTAGCATAATATACGCTTCAACTGCTGGATTCGTGGGAGGAGGATTAAATTTACTTTTTGGTCTAATGTCCTTTAGATGGAATTGGAAGGCTGAATTTTCTCCTTCTGTGTGTTCAATAGGGTTATTCGCGAAGTAACTCTTAAGTCTAATTTGTCTAAAGAATCTTTGAAGATCACATTCAATTTCAAAGAAATTTGGCTGTGTAGATGGTATAAATGATAAACCCCTTTTGTAAGACTTTCAGAGTTGCCTCATCAAATGACCTTTTTGAAATATTTACCACCAGGCTCTCTTGTTCTATCGCCTGTTCTGTCTGGTTGTCATTCGATAATTGGTTTGACCTCGATTTCCTATATTTCCTCCCCCCTCTTCTCGTCCTCTTCTTCTTGTACCCCTGGTTCCACGACCCCTGATAGAAAAAGCCGGAGATTGATCATTTGTATCACTTTCTGACGATGTATCTCCCAGTAACTCATTAGATCTATATGTCCTCCTATTGTCTCTCTTAAAAGGGACAAAATCTGGATTCCTCCATCTATATACTTTATTATTTTGATAATCTGATAAGTCTCTCTGAATTTTTTTGTATTTTTTACTCTCCAATTGTTTTTTGAAATTTGACATGTCCTCATCCAATTTTGATTTCATATCTTTAAACTCAGATTCTGTTTTAACAGATCTCATGTTCCCTTCTAACATGTCAATTTCATTCTGCAATTTGGGTAATTCTTTTTGAATATACTCTATCGTCAAGATAATTATATCATATGCACATTTGTTCAGTATGCCTTCAAATTTATCGCAATATTCATTATTTTCTCTAAAGAGAGTTGGATGTAAATTGCTTCTTAATCCCCTAGGTATTCTTTTCTGTCTGTAATATTCAGCCAATGTCACTGAATGTAAATCATACATGATTCTTTGCTTAGTAATTTGTTCAAGTGTTATTGGCTCAGCATTACATTGTTCATTAGTGAGAAAATCCCTGTTTCCTGTACATAATGTTGCTATCCTTGCTGCATCAAATTCAGAATAGGCAAAAAGTTTGGATCCTTCAGTATTTTGTGTTTGTAAGAAAGCCATTATAATTACTCAATTAAGGTTGTGTGCATGTGATTCAAAGAGGTAAAAAATACTTATTTAATAAATAGTTAATCACAGCACCACTAAAGCATTCTATCCACTGTCAAAAAAATAAATAAAAGATTGTATATATATTTAGGGTGCAAGAGTTTAGTAAAACCTCCAATTCTACCATCTACAAATAACAAAAAAAGGAACTCAGCACACCTCAATTTAGCAAAAGTGTAAATGCAATTTAATATAAAGTATCTAATTACAATTCTATGGTATGAATCCACAACTTTCAGTCCATCCACACATGCAAACCACTTTCATTCATAAAACAATTGGATTCAACCCAGGCGTCCCTGGAAGAATCAACCAAGGCTCTCAGAAAACCGCTATTAATGTCTTAGAAAGTTCATATAGATGAAAAAGTGAACAGTCCCTTAGACATGCAGAACTTTCACAGTTGTTTTGAATTTAAAATCTTTGATGCAATTTTTCAGATATGGTTGCTGTAAAAAGATTCTTTTCGATTACAAATATATCTTCTTATACATGAGATTTGAATAACATTTTGAATTACATCTAAACAAATGAAATTTCTCATTAATCAACATCCTATTATTCCAGTGTTTTATATCTTACCCAAGATTCATAAGAATTTGAAAAAGCCTCCTGGCCGCCCAATAGTGGCAGGCACAGATTCAATTTTTCAACCTATTGCCATATTCTTAGATACTTTAATTAGACCGCTCTTGGGAAGTATTGCATCTTATCTACAAGACACTACTGATTTCATAAATAAAATTAAACAGATCAGGGTACCCCCACATGCAATTTTGGTTACTATGGACATTTCAAATTTATATACTTCTATTCCTCATGAATTGGGCATGGAAGGTGTCTTCTATTACATTGATAAAGAAAGGCTATTTACACCTTCAGAAAGAAGATTGATATCTGATTTATTTAAAATAATCCTTTATGAAAGTTACTTTATGTTTGAAGACACCTTCTATGTACAAACCAAAGGGACCGCGATGGGCTCTAATGTAGCTCCTACATACGCAAATCTTTTTGTAGGAAAATTTGAGGAACAATTTGCCTATAGTGAGGATCCATTTAAGACCAACATAAAATGTTGGTATAGATATATAGACGATGTATTCCTATTATGGACAGGAGAAGAACATACTCTTACACATTTTTTAGAGACCCTTAATTCAAAAACAGATTACCTAAAATTTACTATGGAAAGCAGTACAGAGAGAATTAGCTTCTTAGACACAATGGTATATATTGAAGAAGTTAGATTAGAATGTGATATATTCTCAAAAGCAACAGACCGCAATAATTTACTTAGCTTTGATAGCTTTCATCCTCCTAATACCATAAGAAGCTTACCATATAGCCAGCTACTCAGAACGAAAAGAATCGTATCTGATTCCAACAAATTACAAATTAGATTAGATGAAATGGCAAGCAAATTTAGGGAAAGAGGATATCCTAATAAAGTAATACAAGAAAATTTGGAAAGAGTAGATCAGATTGAGAGAACTTCTCTCCTTGAACCTAAATTCAAGGAAAAGAAACAATTCTCTGTACCCCTGGTAACACAATATGGGTTCCATAGTAGAAAACTTAAAACCTGTATTAACAAACATTGGTACCTTCTTAAAGAGGAACCACAATTGGCAGAAATTTTCAAAGATCCGCCCCTTTTATCATACAAGAGAAACAAAAACCTGAAAGATGTACTCGTTAGAGCTGATCTAGGGACTAGAAGTCCAGCTCCATCTTTACAAAAGAAAGGTTGTTTCCCTTGCTATAATTGTGCACAATGCAATTCTATGATAAAAGGTGATATTGTGACACATCCACACACTGGACGTAAGATAGAAATTAAAAACACATACACATGCAACTCAAGCTATGTGATATATGTTATTAAGTGTCTGTGTGGATTTGCTTACGTGGGAGAGACCACCCAATGTGTCCGTGACAGGGTCAGACAACATAAAGCTGCCATAGGCAACTCAGACTGGGATGCTCCAGTATCTCATCATTTCACAATGGCATCCCATAATAAAAGCCAATTGCGGTTTCAAATAGTAGACGATGTCCCTCCTTTTAGGAGAGGAGGGGATAGACAAAAAGCATTGTTCAAGAAAGAAGCCCAATGGATAAGAAAATTGGACACACTGTCACCTAGGGGTCTCAATAGAGATATTTCCTGGGGGCATTTTGTATGAATAAGATTTTCCCATCATAACTAAATATTCAATGGGATCTTAGAACACAATAACAAATATTTAGATAGTCTGCATAAAATAATCCCCATGTAGATATTTGTTTTGCCCCCTTCTCTTTGTTTTACAACCCTAGACAGCAAACAGTAATGGTGATATAGAGTCTAATTTAGGTTCGCAACAATACAGGTAGATTGAATCTAACATAATATTCAATAAGTTGAGTGAGAATTTAATCCCTTATAAAGAGACCCTATTCGTGTAATCGGGTCTATACATATTTAAGTAACAAAAAATATGTAGACTAAGAACGAACTTTTATTTTCATATGTTCGTTTGGTTTGCGATAACTGTGTCATTTTGTTGCATCGTTGCTGCTTCAATAATTATTAATCTCGTGTAGTGAGATTATCACATTTAGTTAGTTTTAAAATAGTCTTAAGTCACATTATTTTTGTTTCATATAATAGCTGAATGGGTGACGCATTAGATAGGTGTGTGTGTATGCACCAATAGAAGCACGCTTGGGCCTTTCTAAAAGAGGCCGTTTCCATGATGACGTATACTCCTTGAGAAAGGGCGGAGTCCCGAAACGCGCGTCGGAGTGTAAGGCTGCTCACTGAACCGCTTGTCGATACAAGGACTTTGATGCAAAAAGATTACAGAAAAGAGCCGTTGTTCCATAAAGACATAAGACCGAATCAAGTGTTTGTTCTCCCGTCCGCACGAGTGGATAAAAGTCGGGGGCATCTCCATTTATTCAAAAGGATGTGAAATCGCAAGTATTATAAAGCTAATTAACATGCATGTTCTAACTGGCCAGCTTCTATACTAATACAGACGCAATACAGATGATTGGTGATACACTTGCTGATTTAACACACGGCTTCTACCACATTAGAGACGCTATAATTCATTAACACTCTAATACTGGGAAGGGTCAGAAACTTTATGCATATGTTACAACATGAACTGTTAGAATAGTCAAGCACCGATACCCGGGCTGAATACTACCCAACCGCAAGTGTGGTTTAAAGAGGGGAACTTGGATAGAGCCTTGGAGTATATTGAGTGTTAACATAAAGTTGAATGCATATGCTGGATGAACTAACGGCTTTTTGTCTTGTTCCGCACTAACCCATAAATGTGCTTATACTCATCATAAAAAGGTGTATGCTGAACAAGGGAATGATTACAGAGTTCAAAATGTTATTCAAATCTCATGTATAAGAAGATATATTTGTAATCGAAAAGAATCTTTTTACAGCAACCATATCTGAAAAATTGCATCAAAGATTTTAAATTCAAAACAACTGTGAAAGTTCTGCATGTCTAAGGGACTGTTCACTTTTTCATCTATATGAACTTTCTAAGACATTAATAGCGGTTTTCTGAGAGCCTTGGTTGATTCTTCCAGGGACGCCTGGGTTGAATCCAATTGCTTTATGAATGAAAGTGGTTTGCATGTGTGGATGGACTGAAAGTTGTGGATTCATACCATAGAATTGTAATTAGATACTTTATATTAAATTGCATTTACACTTTTGCTAAATTGAGGTGTGCTGAGTTCCTTTTTTTGTTATTTGTAGATGGTAGAATTGGAGGTTTTACTAAACTCTTGCACCCTAAATATATATACAATCTTTTATTTATTTTTTTGACAGTGGATAGAATGCTTTAGTGGTGCTGTGATTAACTATTTATTAAATAAATAAATAAACATGCAAATCATTCCCAAAAATTCATAAGGTCGTACCTAGAATTAAGTCCCTGAGGTGTTCTGGTCCTCAACTGGAAGATCCAGAACACCTCACGTTTGGCTAATAGACTATCAATGTCACCCCCCCTTTTGGGAAGCATAGCCTTCTCTATAGCCATCCATCTCAAAGTGTCCAATTTACAGGAATGATGTACAGCAAAATGCTGCACCAACGGAGTGGTAGATCTGCCCCTTTCAATTGTTTAAAAATGCTCTCTCATCCGTGTGTTGATGTCTCTAGACGTGAGACCCACGTATTGAATGTTGCATTTTACACATGTAATCAAATATATAACATGTGTGTGAGTGCAATTCAAGCACATTTTGATGTCATACTTCTTGCCAGTTATTGCTGATTCGAAAGAATCCGCCACTTGAACATATTCGCATGGTTTGCACTTGCGATGACCGCAACGAAACATTCCTACATGGGACAGCCATGAACTAACAGATTGGTTCACTGGCTTTAACTGTGTAGGAGACAGGATGGTACCAAGGGTCTTACATTTTTTGTAAGAACATCGTAAGCCATTCTCTACTGTATTTTTGAGTTGATCATCGGCTGCCAGAAGAGAGAAATGTTTTTTTACAATGCTACAAATTTTGTTATATTGAGCACTGTAAGTGGTCACAAAATGTATACCCTTAAAAGTGTGTTCTGCATCAGGAGGCCCTTTGTCCTCCAGAAGTCTCTCTCTAGGTATACAGTGTACCTTGGTCCTGGCTTCTTTTATATGATTTTTATTGTACCTGCGTTCCATAAGCCGATTTTCAAGGTTACTTGCTTCATTCTGATAGTCACACTCCCTGCTGCAGTTTCTCTTAAGTCGTGAGAATTGGCCTTTGGCCACAGCGTATGATATGCTTTTCGGATGACAACTATCAGCGTGAAGAAGTGTGTTCCCTGAAATGGGCTTCCGGTAAACCTTGGTATGTATATTATTACCAGCTCTGTCCCCAACCAACGTAAGATCCAAAAAATCTATTGATTCCACCTTATGTTCATAAGTGAATCTCAGATTTAAGTCATTAGTGTTTAGCCATCCCACAAAGTCCACCACATGATCAGATGGACCCGACCAGATGAATAACAGATCATCTATATACCGCTTAAAAAAACGGATATAGGGTCTGAAGGGATTGGTATCTCCAAAGATGTGGCAATGTTCCCACCATCCAAGATAGAGATTGGCGTAGGAGGGGGCAAATTTAGCCCCCATAGCAGTGCCACATCTTTGGAGATAGTACTTGCCCTCAAAACAAAAAAAGTTGTGGGTCAGAAGAAAATTCAAAACACGAATGATAAATGCTTGAAAACTAACAGTAAAGTCTGAATGATTAGTCAAAAAATACTTTATAGCCTCTATTCCTTTGGAATGCGGGATAGATGAATAAAGGGAAGTGGCATCTATAGTAATCCAACTACACGATGCGTCCCATTTAACATGGCTGAGGAGATTTAAAATGTGCTTAGAGTCCCTGGTAAAGGAGGGTAATCCAATCACCAGGGGTTGGAGCAAAGCGTCCAACCACTGAGATAATCTCTCGAGAAGTGAATCAATCCCACTGACTATGGGCCTCCCCTGGATGTTAATAAGGGATTTATGGACCTTTGGAAAATGGTGGAACACGGGCACCTTGGGATAAGGTACATCCAAATACTGTACAGTAGAAACATCAAGGTGCCCATGTTCCAAACCATCATCCAAAATGTCCCTGAGTTCAATCTTGAATCTATTGGTAGGATTATGAGAAAGTGCAGTGTAATCTTGTGTATTATCCAACTGTTGCAGGGCCTCCAAGACATAAGCAGATCTATCCATCACTACAACAGTACCGCCCTTATCTGCCGGGCGTATGACTATAGAGTCATTCTGCTGTAGTGACTGAAGTGCATTCTTTTGTTTTAAAGATAGATTATGCCTTGTAGGTCCCATATTGCTCTGTAGTTCCAAAAGATCCTGTTCAATTCTAGAGTAAAAGGTTTCTATGACCGAACCTCTGCTCTGTATAGGGTAAAATCTTGATTTTTCACGAAATTTAGAACCACAATTGACTTCACCTATCGGTAAGGAGGTCTCAGATGCTAGGGACTTAGAAAATCCGCCTCCCAGTTCTCTACTCCTGGGATATGGATAGCTGATAGATGGCAAGAGTTAACCTCTGCCCATAGAATTATTTTTGAAACCTCCAACATTGCTAGGGAACTCTTGTTCCCCCTTGATGGTTGATGTAGGCTACAGTCGTGATGTTGTCCGACTGAAATCTGATGAACCTGACCGCAGCTAGCTGAGGCCAAGCCTGAAGAGCATTGAATATCGCTCTTAGTTCCAGAATGTTTATTGGAAGAAGTGTCTCCTCCTGAGTCCACAAGCCCTGAGCCTTCAGGGAGTTCCAGACTGCACCCCAGCCCAGAAGGCTGGCATAGTCTTTACTATTGTCCAATCTGACCTGTGGAAGGTCATACCCTTGGACAGATGGACCCAAGATAACCACCAGAGAAGAGAATCCCTGGTCTCTTGATCCAGATTTAGTAGAGGGGACAAATCTGTGTAATCCCCATTCCACTGACTGAGCATGCAGAGTTGCAGCGGTCTGAGATGTAGGCGGACAAACGGCACTATGTCCATTGCCACTACCATTAAGCCGATTACTTCCATACACTGAGCCACTGAAGGGTGAGAAGTAGAATAAAGAACACGGCAGGAATTTAGAAGTTTTGACAACCTGGCCTCTGTCAGGTAAATCTTCATTTCTACAGAATCTATCAGAGTTCCTAGGAGGGAAACTCTTGTGAGAGGGGATAGAGAACTTTTTTCTTTGTTCACTTTCCACCCATGTGACCTCAGAAATGCCAGAACAATGTCTGTATGGGACCTGGCGATTTGAAAATTCAACGCCTGTATTAGAATGTCGTCTAGGTATGGGGCTACTGCTATACCCCACGGCCTTAGGACCGCTAGGAGTGACCCCAGAACCTTCATAAAGATTCTTGGTGCCGTAGCTAACCCAAAGGGAAGAGACACAAACTGGTAATGCCTGTCTAGGAAGGCGAACCTGAGAAACCGATGATGATCTCTGTGTATCGGAATGTGCAGATAAGCATCCTTTAAGTCCACAGTAGTCATATATTGACCCTCCTGGATCATAGGTAGGATGGTTCAAATAGTCTCCATCTTGAAGGATGGGACCCTGAGAAATTTGTTTAGGATCTTGAGATCTAAGATTGGTCTGAAGGTTCCCTCTTTCTTGGGAACCACAAACAGATTTGAATAGAAGCCTTGCCCTTGTTCCTCCTTTGGAACTGGGTGGATCACTCCCATAACTAGGAGGTCTTGAACACAATGTAAGAATGCCTCTCTCTTTATCTGGTTTGCAGATAATTGTGAGAGATGAAATCTTCCTTTTGGGGAAGAAGCTTTGAAGTCCAGAAGATATCCCTGTGACACAATTTCCAATGCCCAGGGATCCTGGACATCTCTTGCCCAAGCCTGGGCGAAGAGAGAAAGTCTGCCCCCTACTAGATCCGTTACCGGATCGGGGGCTGATCTTTCATGCTGTCTTAGAGGCAGCAGCAGTTTTTTTGGCCTGCTTTCCTTTGTTCCAAGCCTGGTTAGGTCTCCAGACCGGCTTGGACTGGGCAAAATTTCCCTCTTGTTTTGTATTAGAGGAAGTTGAAGCTGCGCCACTCTTGAAGTTTTGAAAGGCATGAAAATTAGGCTGTTTGTTCCTTAATTTGTTGGACCTATCCTGAGGAAGGGCGTGACCTTTTCCTCCAGTAATATCAGAAATGATCTCCTTCAGTCCCGCCCCGAATAGGGTCTGCCCTTTGAAGGGAATGTTGAGAAGCTTAGACTTTGAAGTAATGTCAGCTGACCAGGATTTAAGCCATAGCGCCCTACGCGCCTGAATAGCAAAACCTGAGTTCTTAGCCGTTAGTTTGGTTAAATGAACAATGGCGTCAGAAACAAATTAATTGGCTAGCTTAAGGGCTTTAAGCTTGTCAAGGATATCATCCAATGGGGTTTCTACCTGTAGAGCCTCTAGCTGCAAGAGAATGACTGGGAGTGGCAGTTAGGGGAGGAGCTATATAAACTGCTCTGCTGTGGGTGATCCTCTTGCAGCTTCCTGTTGGGAAGGAGAATATCCCACAAGTAATGGATGAATCCGTGGACTCGATACACCTTACAAGAGAAATGGCAACAGGGGCTCTGGACTGATTACTTAAAATTTTAAATATTTAGTTGTAGCAGAAAGCAGTTTGTTTACCAAATAGATGTTAAACGGTAAACATATGAATGCCTGCTAGCAGCAGTGAAGTATTATGGAGGGTCCATTTAAATTTGGGGCTGCATTTCTGCAAACGGGGTTGGGTATTTGGTCAGAATTATTGATCTCATTAATGCTGAGAAGTACAGGCAGATATTTATATATCATATAATGCCATGAGGGAGGCCTCTGATTGGCCATAAATTATTCTGCAGCATGATAATGACCCAAACACACAGCTAAAGTCATAAAGAAGAACCTTCAGCATTCTGAAAGTAATGGTATGGCTACCATACAGCCTTGATCTCAAAATCAATGAGTCTGTCTGGGATTACATGAAGATTCAGAAGCAACTGAGGCTGCCTAAATTTACAGAAGAACTGTGTTTTTTTTCTCCAATATGTTTGAAACAACCCAACGAGCTCCTTAACAAAATGTGTGCAAGTGTACCTAGAAAAATGTATGCTGTTTTAAAGACTTTATGTGCTCACACCAAATATTAATTTGATTTCCATTTTCTTCAGTACACTTACTTTGCATTTTGTTAACTGATAAAATAAATTATTAGAATTTCTATGTTTTAAACCATTCTTACTTTACAGCATTTTGTTTTAATTAACTGCCTAAAGCATTTGCACAGTAGGAAATTCTGAACTGAAACTGCCCCTTCTCTGGGTGCTTTGCATGACATCATCAATAGCATCACTAGGGACATTACCAATGACATTATTAATGACATTAGTAGTTATATAAGCCATGACAACATCCTAAACTTAAGAGAAATTAAAGTTGAAATAATGTATTACTATGGTATCTCAGATTACATTGTGCAATGTTGTTTATGACATCACCTATAATATAATCAACAATATGTGTAAAAATGTGTGCATGTTCCATTTATAAAAGAAAAAAGCATGTAGAGAGACATTTTATTTTGTTGCTTGTATTGACTTCATTGATTGTATAAATTGTGTCAACAATTAGCTGAGAGGGAAAGGAAGGATTATGTTTGATGGGTGTAAAATAATCAGAAAGATGTTCTGTGTTAGGGGGAAGGAGGAAAATGCTGTAGGAAGTGACCTTTTTTTTGGTGGGTGATGCAAAAAAATAATAAAAAAAGACATCAAAAACATCCACAAAAGTGAAGTTGAAATTAATTTACTCACATGTGAAGCACTGTCACTCCCTGTAGCTCCTTAGCTACCTTTCTACAATGTGAAACTAAACACCCCTAAAGTAAGAGAGTGAAATCCTCTCCTTTATAAATACAATAATGCCTGCTTCCATCCATATATAATTCCCCAATGTGCTGCAGATAGCAGTCAATATATATATATATATATATATATATATATATATTTATTTATTTATTTATATATATATATATATATAAAATCATTCAAAATATTTGAAGAACTATTATTAACTTTCCCAAAATGTAAAATTAATTTGCCCACTTACACACACATATGTTGCCTCGTGTTCCTTTAGCTGCCTCTTTACAATGTAAACTGCCCTCTCCGCCTCCAGCATACAGCAAAGCGCAATATACACATATATATATATATATATATATATACTATAGAACAAGCTAAGTTACTGAGCTTGTTGTTTATTCCTGAGAGTGTTCTTCTCTGTGTGTACAGTATGTGTGTGTTATATATATAAATATATATATATATATATATATATATATATATATATATATATATATATATATATATATATATATATATATATATATATATATATATATATATATATATAGCAACTTATTTTAGACAGGCTCACATTTAAAAAAAAATATGGCTGTCAGAATGTTTTGTCAAAATTTGCAGTGCAATAAATAGAAATTATGTTTTATTTCACTCTCTACAGCAGCTGCAAGTTAGGTTTTCTACTGGAAGCTATCTGTCAAATAATACATTGTACACATGTAATAAACTTCAAGCACTGAACTGACCTTGTCGTCCTAATATGTGAAATGTACCCAAGGCTACCTTAAATAGATGCCGTCCGTGGCTTTGTTTGACTTAGCTCTGGAATGACCCCTTTATTAATAGGAAGGTTAAAAAGGCTACTCAGGAAAGTAAAAAGGCTACACAAATGCCATCATACCAAAAAAATTATTTATTTACTGGCTTTTTTCTAAATAAATTGTTTTGCAACATGAAATTATGTGTAAGTATATAGTTCACTAAGTATTGTTACCACTGTGATTTTGAAATAATAATGAAATATGAATACATTTTTTAATGTGTCTGAAAAATGGTCTTATAAAAATGGTTCAGTGTGAGCTATTCTATGACAATCAAACCATTTTCATAGAACAAATCATTTGCAAATAGAAAGCTATTATTTTGACTTTATTTTTGTAGTACAATTAAGACTTCAGAGAAAAAGCTTTTGCCACTTGAAATAAAGTACAAATGATACCAGTGTTCTAGGTTTGCCACCTCGGCCATGTTTTGCTGGGCACTTATGAGTTAGATATGCTGCAGAGTGTGCAGAGGGCAACATGCACTGTGCACCTGGACAGCACACAAACAGTGACCCTGGGAAGCACTATTCATGTTCCTCCCTGCACAAATAAATAAATACATTTTGAAAATATATAAATAAATATAGATAGATAGAAAGACGGACAGACAAACAGACAGACATCAAAGTGTTTTGCGTAGAAATTTGTAGTCACCATTTTGTTTTCAGTTTCTGATTAAATGGAAATGGACCTTTGATAAACAATAGAAAGAAATCTTGTTTGAAACAATACTTTTAAAAATTGTAATACGACCATATAGCAATAGAAAAGGAGTGCACAGTATGCCTATCCTGGCAACCTAAAATATGTATTTATATGGCTTAGCAGTGATGTGGATGCTGTAATTAACTATGAAAGTCACAATCAAGCAAACTCCTTTAAAAATATGATTTTAATAATGCCAGTTCTGTTAGTGACAATCATTGTGGTGCAAGTATAATTTACAATATTTAAAAAAAAAAAAAAAAAAAATATAAAAAGAAACATGCCATTTGTTGATGCTCTGAAGTGACTGTAGAAATATGTCAATCATTCCAAAATACATGTGACATTCATATGGTTGTTGAGTGTTGAGGATGTGTTGTGATGACAATAGGTTAATGCCACACATGCAAATGAGTATTTTCCTTGACCAGTGAACAAAGGTATTACATAAATAGAGCATTCCTTTAACCAAAAGAAGTATGAATGTGTTATTGTATGTATAATTTTCCGGAGACCTCCCAGTTTCTTTTTTGAAAAGTGAAACTTAACACATTAAAAGAACTTTCGGGGAGCTTTTAGGTTGAAAATGAGTTTCCGTTGGCGGATTTTAACAAACGAAATCATAAAGCATTGTGATCACTCAAGAAACTCGTCTCTCTATTCGGCCGGAAAACAAAACAACTTTTCAGGAGCAAAGTGTTAGTAGATTGTGATTGACTCCTAAGTTTATTACTCTTGACAGTGTATGTTTGTTTTAAAAACTTGATTAGTTGAATTTTTAAACAGCAAAAAAGTTAGCACTCAAATGAGGCATAAATAAAAAAAAAAGCTAATCAACTCATTGAGCAAAAAGGAAAAATAATAATTGGAAATTAAGGAAAGAAAGGAAACATGTCTGTCTAGTAGTAACATATATAAATATTCAAAATACATAACCATAGAAAAAAATCAATACTCCTGGAACTAAATATGTGAAAATATCACAGTTATAAAGAATGGTTTAATGTTATTTTAGATAAGAAAAACAAAGGGAATGATGAAAATGATCAGTAATAACAAGGGGTTCAGTACAAAGCTTTAAGGTTTTGTTTTTTTAAAGAGAGACTTTTGGTAGGGAAAAATGAATTATTTTGGGCAGCTCTTAAAGCAGAATTTTTCATTTTCACCAAGCATTTATCCAATTCCACTTACGTATTAATTGTACTCATAACCACTGTACTATACATAAACTTTCTAGATACCACAATCTATTTCAATGACAATACACTAGAGGCAACTCTATATGGCAAACCCACTAATCGATCCTCATAACTTAGAAATGACAGATTGTACCCTGAATGTACCAAATACTCCATCGTCCACAGTCAAACTATAAGTTATAAACAGTTCACTTAAAGCTAAATCAAGGTTAACAACCTGAGATGTGACACTTACAGTGACCTTCTGCAGTCCCTAAGAAATATTGCTAAGGACCTGCAACCTACACTACACAAGGACAATCATTTGAAAGACAATTTTCTGAGTAGTCAACTAATCTACCCGTTTTTCTCCTATAAAAGCTTCCTTGCATATCATACCTATGTTTATTGCACTGTGGAATTGGTTGGAACTCTACAAATATGTGATAATAATAATAATTTATATTAAGAATGTGAGTCCTGTTCACATACACTTTCTACAAATAAGATATCAAACAGAAAAACAGAACTAAAAAACTGCTGGTTCTTTCACTTGCTTGTTTCCTAAAGTCACATACATTTATAAAATACACAAAATGATGGTTTCTTAATTCTAATTACAATATAAAGTAAATTATGCAATATCTTGACATGCACTTTCATTCTAATTTATTTGTGGAGTGCTTTTAAAATTATATATACTATTGCTGCTTGGGATTTCCTTTTAATTTAATCCTAATATCAATTTGTTGTGTTTAAAGTCAATTTAAGTATGGGAAAAACCTGGTACACAGCCTATACTGATTTTTGAGAGCCTGTCTCCTTCTCCCCCTAGAGGCATAACTCATATCTTCCCTACTTAAACAGGACGGCAGCACCATAAACAAAATTGCTGCAATAAAAATCCCAATAATAAAGAAATATCATAATACTACAAATAATTGTAAAATATTTACTCTTTGGGGCCTATTTAAGAACGTGCGAGTGGACATGATCCGATATTGCGGATCATGTCTGCTGCACATCAATAAATGCTGACAGCATACACTATCTGCATTTATCATTACACCAGCAGTTCTTTCTCCAGAGTTAATGTAAGGTTGTAACCTTACATTAACTCTGGAGAAAGTGCATACAAATTTTAAGTCCGATTAAGAGACCTTTTGCGCATCTATATATATGTGGACGTTTTTTTATATGTTCTCTAGGCAATTCATATATACTTTAGACAATTTTAAGTGTATATTTGTGTGATTTAGGATTTGTTCATCTGGTTTTTAATTGTTTTATGTTTCAAAGCTTTGAATTATTTAATTTTGTTTGTGTTCTAATTTATTTCTATTTGTATTTGAATTTTAACATAATTAAATCTATATATTTTACACATACAGAGTATATATTGTGATACTGCACTTTAAGTTACTTAATAATACTGGTTAGCAGGTTCATGATAAGAGTAGTTCCTATTTATGCACCAGCGCTTCCTTTAATTTTGTTGAAAAAGTGTTTGTGTTGAGATCTGATTCTCTGGATCATCTTAAAGGAAGTACAGTATTTTCATATTGCGCTAGCCCCATACTTTGTTTTTTACACCATCTGAATCAACATAACACATAACGAACTTTCAAATTTACGAATCAAATCCAAAACGAATACATCCAAATTTATTTGAATCCAAAATGAATACATTTGAATGTATCCGAATTGGTCCGAAACAAACCAAAACAATTTTTTCTACTTGCACATGCCCAGTCTCTATCTCTCTCTTTATATTCTATTTCTCTCTTTATATATGCAATTTCTTTGACCCTATCCCAGATTTAATTTACGCATATCTATATTTAATGCTCAATAGAACCTTTAATTGATAATATTAACATTTGTTTACAAAATACTTTATAAATATACTATTTCAGTTGTACCTTATGCTTACAACAGTGAATTATTAGCTAAAATACCAGCTATTTCAGGAACTCTGCTATTTGCCTTCATATTATATTTTCTAATACAACCTAATAGTATTTACCTTTTTCAACAGCATGTGGACTGCTGGTGCAATACCGCCCCCTGATAGCAGGGGTTCAGTCAACCCGATCGTATTGTATCGGGTTGAATTCCGGTGATGTCTTTCCACCACCTCAGAGCAGGGGGACAGGTTTTGAAGCAGCGGCCTGAAAGCTCGCCAGAAACACGGGGCATCAAGCTCCATATGGAGCTTCATAAATAGGCCCCTTTGTGTGTGAGTCTCTTTCTCTCTGTCTCTGTTGCTGTCTCTATTAGACATGTGCGTTTCATTTCGTTCCGAATCGAAATTCGGATAAATTCGCCAAATTCGGAGATTCGAATCGATTCAAATTTCTGAATTACCCTAGCAACAAAACTAAACTAATCCGAATGCATTTGTAATGAATAAAACCGAATTAGTTGGATTTATTCGTTACATTTGAATGGCCATGGACTAATCACAATTCAGTATAAAAAATACATTTAGTGAGATTTAGTGAGATAGAAGAGTGAAATAATTCCGTTTGTGTAACTTGGAACCATCTGTCTCTCTTTGTTTCTAGACCTCACAAACTCTGGAGAGCAACCTTACATTAACTCTGGAGAAAGTGCACATAAACTTCGCCTATTATTAGAGCTGGTCTGAACTGTACCTCAGTATGATTTACACATCATTGATTATTAACGATATTTTTATGAGATCACAGCTGTGTGTTGTGTCATTAATTCATTCCAAGATTCGGAATAGCCTACATGATGTTTTTTTTTTTTTTAATATGTTTAAAAACATGCGGCCAGATTACAAGTTTTGCGTTAGGAGCTGTGCAGTGTTAATGAGCAGTTTTCTCTCACCGCTCACTTACCTGCAGCTCTGGTATTACGGGTTTTCAGAAACCCGGCATAGAGCAAAATTTAGCTCCATATCTCACTCCAATACCCGCGCTGCTTAAGTCAGCGGTGAGATGGTCATACATGCTCATGAATGATTTCCCCATAGATATCAATGGGGAGAGCCGGCTGAGAAAAAGTCTAACACTTGCCAAAAAGCACCAAAAAACACAGCCCCATTGATTCCTATGGGGAAATACATTTTATGTTTACACCTAACACCCTAACATGAACTCAGAGTCTAAACACCCCTAATCTTACACCTACATTTTATTTATTAACCCCTAATCTGCCGCTCCGAACACCGCCGCCACCTACATTATACTTATGATCCCCTAATCTGCTGCCCCCAACATCGCCGACACCTACATTATTTGTATTAACCCTAATCTGCCACTCCCAACGTTGCTGCCACTATATTAAATATATTAACCCCTAAATCTAAGTCTAACCCTAACCCCGCCTAATTGAAATATAATTTAAATAAATCGAAATAAATATTCCTATCGTTAACTACATTATTCCTATTTAAAACTAAATACTTACCTATAAAATAAACTAATAGTTACATTATAGCTAGCTTAGGGTTTATTTTTATTTTTCAGGCAAGTTTGTACTTATTTTAACTAGGTAGAATAGTTATTAAATAGTTATTAACTATTTAATAACTACCTAGCTAAAATAAAGACAAATTTACCTGTAAAATAAAACCTAACCTAAGTTACACTAACACCTAACACTACACTACAATTAAATAAATTAACTAAATTAAATACAATTAAATAAATTAAATTAAATTAGCTAAATCACAAAAAACACAAACACTAAATTACAGAAAATAAAAAACAAATTACAGATCTTTAAACTAATTACACCTAATCTAATAGCCCCTCTTTTACCTGTAAAAAAAAATATACAAACAACCCCCCCAACAGTAAAACCCACCACCCACACAACCAACCGCCCAAATAAAAAGCTAACTAAAAAAAAACTAAGCTCCCCATTGCCCTGAAAAGGGCATTTGGAGGGGCATTGCCCTTAAAATGGCATTTAGCTCTTTTGCAGACCCAAACCCTAACCTAAAAAATAAACCCACCCAATACACTTTTGAAAAAATCCTAACACTAACCCCCGAAGATTCACTTACCGGTAGAAGTCTTCATCCAAGCAGCAAGATTGTCATCAATGAAGCTGGCAGAAGTGGTCCTCCAGACGGGCAGAAGTCTTCATCCAGACGGCATCTTCTATCTTCATCCTTCTGGCGCGGAGCGGGTCCATCTTCAAGACATCCAACGCGGAGCATCCTCTTCAAACAATGGCTTCTTCGTAATGAATATCACTTTAAGTGACGTCATCCAAGATGGCGTCCCTTAGATTCTGATTGGCTGATAGAATTCTATCAGCCAATCGGAATTAAGGTAGAAAACATCCTATTGGCTGATTGGATCAGCCAATAGGATTGAACTTCAATCCTATTGGTTGATCAAATCAGCCAATAGGATTGAGCTCGCATTCTATTGGCTGTTCCAATCAGCCAATGGAATGCAAGGTCAATCCTATTGGCTGATCCATAACAGTGTTGGTTATAAAAAACTAGTGAATGCGTAATAAAGGTATTGTTTAACATTTTAAGCAATAACAGTTTTCAATTTGACTGTCCCTTTAACTCAAAGTCCTTACACAATCAATATAAAATTTAAATGTATAATGTCCTTTTATTTCAATAATTCTGATAGGTGACATCAATTTGTTTCCTTTATTATTAAATTGTTATTAAATTTGTATCCTGACAGTCGCCACATTTAAATATTGGTTCCTTGTCACAATGATGTTTGTCTAAGTGTAAGCCTTATATTTCTTTTGTTTATTGACAATTGTTTCTTGCAACATACATTCTGAAGGTAAATCAGAATTTGGCTTTAGAAATCTATGAACATACAGTTTAATATGCATCTATAGCCATGCAATAGTAGGGCAAATAAGTTCTTTAATAAAGCAGTGGAAGAAACGTGCATCAGACGTTCTGACCCCTTCTCCTCTGTTTCATGGTATAGTTGGCCGAGTTCTAAGTGATGGATAGTGTATCTATCTATATCATATCCGAAAACAGCTAACCTTTAAAACATACAAATTTCCCACTATAATTTCCAAAAACTATGAAAAATACACAATAAAAAGAGAAAGTAAATAAGTTTGGTTTCTTTCTATGTATTCTCAAACTATAATAAAATTTTTGCCTCCAAAGAGCTTAATTCAAAATAGCTAATTTAATGAATTTCATAGATTAATCAGAAAATTCCAATACAAACAATAAATATGTTTTTAATTAATGGGTAATATGACACCAGTGTCAGTAAATATTCATAGCATCAATAATCAGCAAATCAGCCATCCATCTACACTCATACAAACTTGTTAAAAATACAAACTAGTTGAAATATTATATTTACTGAACTCTGTCTGTTAACAAATGCCAATATGTTCCCTCTGACTGTTTATAGTGAAACAACCTTGGGAAATAACCAATAGTGAAGATTTGTGCGTGTATACAATGTATCTTTCTCTCCTTTTCTGATAGTTATAGGGTACAGTGTAGATTTTCACAAATCTAGCAAACAAGAAGAGTGATTTATGCTATAGTTAGTTCGGTTGATACCTTAAAACTCCCTTGTTATTTCACAGTCTCTATTCAGCGTTTGTATAGCGTCTTTTTTTAATCCTATCTTTGTCACATATCACATGCTCTGCTCACAGACAATACCTGAGCTTGCCTTCCATTAACATTGCACTGTTTTCGATCGTACTCTTAAACCAATATGTTCTATTGTTGATGTGTTGTTGTGAACATATACTTCTCCTTTCCGTATTTCACACACTTTCCTCCATTCAGGAGATCTGTCCAGAAGTCTGATACAAACTTCTCCCTCTCGTGGGCCTGTTGACAAGTGACACTCACTAGTTTTAGATCAAATAATCTACGCATTTCGCTATACAGCCTTTATCAAGATGCTTGATAAATGTTGTACTCCTTCCTTTTATTTTCTTTAAAATTCCATCCCTTTGATTTAATCATATTAACCCATTCTAGTATTATTTCATGTAGTTCTTTATTCCCTATTTCCTTTTTAGGTTGTTTCCCCAGGATAGAACAGAGTATTTCCAACATTCTCTTGTCTTTTCCGTTATCTTGCATGTGGCATTTATGCTCCACATTCAAAATTCCCTAAGGATATTGATGTAAATATGGCAATATAAAAACTGATATATAACATATTAGTCTAATCATACATACCATCTTTCTCACGCTAATGTTGATTAAAACTGATCAATACTAACACTGATCAAATTATCAAATTATATTTATATACTGTATATATATATATATATATATATATATATATATATATATTAGCTAATTAGACATTTTGATTTACATAATGAAACTCAAATCTAATTCACTATTTATACCCTTAGGGTAGAGGGTACCAAACTTGTAAATAAGTTCTGCCTCGCACTATGTGCGCATGATTTGCATTTGTGACATGGAAAGAAACCCTCTATTTTGTCTCATTTTAGACTCCTTTCCCCTCCTTTCTCTCTTTTGTATTCACTTGGAGAAAGAATATTCTTCAAATGTTTTGCTTTTCTGAAAATAATCTCAGATTTGTGACATATCTTCTCTCCTAGAAGAGGATCAATACTAACAAGATGCCAGTGTTTAGAAATTATTTTCTTAATCAATCTACCGTATGTTGAGTGGAATATGTTGTAATGAATGGAACCCTAATGTTCTCACTTACTGTTTTTTCTGATTCTGTTTTTAATCCTCTATGTAATATATTTCCTCTTTCTAATTCTCTTATTTCTTCTTTTGTTTTAACAACTATTTTCTTATCATAACCCTTTTGAATAAATCTATTCAACAACACTTCTGACTGCCTACTATAAACCTCAATTTTAGCACAATTCCTTATGATTCGTAGGAGTTGCCCTTTAGGAATGTTTTGTTTCCACCAGCATGGTAGCAACTTTATAGTCTATATAGTTGTTGGCATCCACTTTTTTGAAGAATGTTCTAGTGGTTATATTATTCCCCTGAATCTCAATTTCTACATCCAAAAAAGTAAATTTTTGAACAGATAGATTCATGACTGAATTTAATGCAACATTATTGCTATTGATGTCTTCTATGAATAGATTTAGTAATTCTACGTCTCCCTTCCAGATGATAAATATATCATCTATGAAATGTCTATAGAGCATGAGATTCACACCCCATATGCAAGATAACGGAAAAAACAAGAGAATGTTGGAAATACTCTGTTCTAACTGGGGAAACAACCTTAAAAGGAAAGAGGGAATAAAGACCTACGTGAAGCAATACCAGAAGGTGGTAATATGATTAACTCAAAGGGGTGGACTTTTAAAGGAAATAAGAGGAAGGAGTACAGCATGGATTAAGCATCTTGACAAAAGCTGTATAGACAAAATGCATAGATTGATCTAAAACAAGTGAGTGCCACTTTTCAACAGGCTCATGAGAGGGCGAAGTTCAGATCAGACTTCCAGACAGAGCACCCGATTGGAGACAAAGGGACCGATTTATCAATGTCTGTTCTACATGATACGCTGTAGCGTATTATGTCTGACAGACATCCCTGATTGCCGACAGCATACGCTGACAGCATTTAACATTGCACAAGCAGTTCACCAGAACTGCTTGTGCAATGTCGCCCCCTGCAGATTTCTGGCTAATCGGCTTCTAGCCGAGGGTGTAAATCAACCCGATCGTATAGGATTGGGAAGATTGCAGACTGCAGCCTCAGAGGCAGCAGACCAGTTGTGGAGCAGTGGTCTTAAGACCGCTGCTTCATGACTGCTGTTTCCAACGAACCTGAAGGCTCGCGCAGAAACAGAGGCATCAAGCTCTGTTCGGAGCTTGATAATTCAGCCCCAAAGTGTGTGAAACACGGAAAGAAGAAGTATATGTTCACAACAACACATCAACTATTGAACATGTTGATTTAAGAGTACAATTGAAAACAGTGAACTGTTAACGGAAGACAAGCTCAGTTATTGGCTGTGAGCAGAGCATGTGATACGTGATCAAGAGGTGATTTAAAAAAGACGCTATACAGATGCCGAATAGAGACTTTGAAATAACAGAGGAGATGTAAGGCATCATCCGAATTAACTATAACATAAATCAAGCTTTTTGTTTGCTAGGTTTGTGAAAAGCTACACTGTACCCTATAACTATCAGGAAAAGGGAGAAAGATACATTGTATACACTGACAAATCTCCAATATTGGTTGTTTCCTAAGGACTGGTTGTTCCACTATAAATAGTCAGAGGGAATATATATTGGCATTTGGTAACACACAGAGTTCTGTCAATATAATATTTCAACTAGTTTGTATTTTTAACAAGTTTGTATGAGTGTAGATAGATGGATGATTTGCTGATTATTGAAGCTATGAATAGGTACTGAGACCATTGTCATATTAACCATTAATTTTAAACATTTATTGTTTGTATTGACATTTTCTGAATAATGTATGAAATTCATTAATTAGCTATTTTGAATTAAGCATTTTAGAGGCAATCAATTTTATTATATTTTGAGACTACATAGAAAGAAACCAAACCTGCAATTTACTTGTGCTACCTTTTTATTGTGTATTATTTATAGTGATGGTCTTTTGTACTTTCTGCTCACATGTTAATCAGGATAGCTGCCCATTTTATGCTTTAAATAGTTTTCTTAGTATTGTACATTACCTACATTTGACTGTGTGTATAGGTATAATTCATTTCAACAGAGGGAAACATTTTTTGTGTGTTTGTATAACACCTTATTTTACTATTTTAAAGTTAAGTTTTAGATCATGCTCATTAAGGACATTTTGTTTTTATACATCATTAGGTACAACTTCTTATTGTTTGATGAGTGTGCCAAGGCAATGCTTATTTCTTTCATTTTTTATTACATTATTTTTCTGCATCTGGTACTGTCCTTAATGACATATGTCATATAATATACAGAAGGAATTAGTGGTACCTACTTTTTCCCTGAAGTCTTGGTCCATGTATAGTTTGTATTGTAGCATGCTGTGTAGCCCTATGAGCTTGCAAGATATCACTAATAAATGTTTTTCATGTTTTTTCTAGTTTAGCTGTTGTAAGTTCCATTTCAAACTTCTAATAAAACATTCAATCTCATCATCAGCTTGAGGGTAATACACAGATGATCTTCTATGTATAATGTTCCTTTCTGCAAGAAAGGCTTCAAATTCCAATGAGATACATTGTGCACCTTTGTGTCTAAAATCAGTTCTTTAGGATCTCCTTTCCTGCTAAATATTGTAGAAAGAAATGTTATCACTGTATCAGAAGTAAGTGCAATGTAAATACTATTTCAGGCCATTTACTGAAATAGTCTATTAAAGCATAACGGCAGCCAGTTGGAGCATTTTCAAAAGGCCCAACAATATCAACAACAACATGTTCCTATGCAGAGTTTGGGAAACAAACTAGATGTAGTTGTGATGAATATGAATATGTCACTGCAGTTTTGTCATGTAGTCAGCAGGCAACACAAGCTGTAATAGCTGTCTCCACATGTGAATGCATTTCTGGCCACCAATATAGCAGTGACGTGCAGTGACATCAGAGGCTGGTGAGGCAGTGGCAGGATACGCCTTCATTCTTTAGATATCCTTTGTTGAAGAAATAGCAATGCACATGGGTGAGCCAATCACATGAGGTATCTATGTGCAGCCACCAATCAGCAGCTACTGAGCATATTTAGATATGATTTTCAACACAGGACATCAAAATAATGAAGAAAATTAGATATTAGATGTAAATTGGAAAGTTATTTAAATTTGCATATGGGTTTCATATGGGTTTCATGTCCCTTTAAATGGTGTCTTGGAAAACTGGTCAACTTAGTAAACATCTGATTTTAGTTTAAAGGATTGTAACAGAAACTCTTGCCAGATAACACAATGCTTGCTCTGATTATGAGATCTAGAAATCCATGCCCATTAAAATATGTTTAAAACATACTTTTTACTTTAATGCTGCAAATTATGCTTATAGATTCTTTCATTACATAAGGGATGAGAGTCAGAGGGGGAGGAAGAGAGACAGAGAGAGAAAGAGACTATGGGGGAGAACAACACATAAGGAGAGAGATGGATAGATAGAGTGAGACACACACACACACACACAAGGGGTGGGGGGGAGAGGGACCACAGAATTTTAAAGTAATAAAACAGCAGAGCTACAGAGTTCAGAAAATGAGTCTATAATTTAGTGTGAAGTACAGAGGCAAGCTGCTAAGTTAGTGGGTGTAAAGTTTGAGTAAACAAAATACAAAAAGGACCCTGCCAGTAAAATCTTACTTTAATAAGATGTGGTTGAAACAGTGCAGTGCTCTCTGTGCCTCTCTCTTGCTCTGTAAGGATTCAGGAAGTGACAGTGGAACATTCCACTGCACTTAGAGGGGAAGAACAGAACTCTCTTTTTCACTTTAGCAAAGCTGGCAGCTTCACAGGACAGAAACAAAATATATGAAAGTTGTTTTTTTCCGTTTTTGTTTTGTTTTATATGATTTAACATCCAGCCCCAACCCTATGTTCCACTTACTAATGCCTCTCGCTGGATTGGTTCAGCCCAAATAGGACTGCCTCAAATAAGCAGTTAATGGGCCATGCAATGATCTTAACCACTTTCATCCAGTAGATGGCGCAGCATGTTGTGTAATGGTGGGCAGACCTGCTTGTGCCTCTTCATTGCACAACATATAGCTGTGAGAAAAAAAATGCTGGGAAAAAAAAAATTACAATTTTTTTTTAAAGCCAATAAAAAAAAATATATTTTTGCCCATATGAGAGGTGAAGCACTGCCTCACCTGCCTCTAGTGACTGCACATCACTGCAATATAGATCTCATAGTCACTTTTTGGCTTGTGCAATCCTTTAATGTGCATTATGAGCAAGACTGTAGGCTGCAATTCTTTTGGCAAAAGTAGCTGGAGTTTGACTCATAGCAACCAACCATTTTGAAAGGAAAGTTCTTCACACACTCTAATATAAGGCAGCACTGCAGAATCAAGTCCTTTAGAAGGTGTTTCTGTATTGAAGCTTTATGTAAGGGATCCACACTTTCAATTGTGCCTCCTGTGCCATTATTTTGGCTTCTGACGTAGCAGCCTCAATTTGTGTTACAACAGTTATGTTTTTTTTTCTAGTGGCATATCATAATAGCATATCATAATATGGCATATAATAATATAATAGCAAGCATTCTCTTATGTGAGACATATTCGTCTTCCCAATAAGCTGATGTCATATCAGCCATATTTCTAGATGTGCATTTGTTTATCTACAAATGTAAATTTGTTATTAAAATAAGGATATTTGTGTCATTTTCACGAAACAAATATCCAAACAATTCCAGCATGAAATTTAAAGAAAACAAAAAATAATGATGAATATTTCTTTTAAATAGTTCAAATACTTTAGCATGAAGATGAGGGCCCTTTAGTGAAGGCCCTGTGAGCCGCCACCCTAAGACTCCTATTAGTGCACACCTGGGGCTTTGTGAGGAATGATCTGGAGGATTAGTGTTTCCAGCATGCTAAAGGTAAGTATTTTATGTTACAGGTGAATTTTTTCATCTGTTGCAAAGGAATATTTACATTAATTTAACAAAACAAAGGTAAATGTTTCACAAATGGGCAGTATTTGTTTAATTTAAAATAAGATGAAAACTGAATAGCAGGGGCAATCCATATTTGAAATACAAAAATTTTTGAATATCCGTAACAAAAGATTCGCTGGACCAAATTTTTTTGCCCAAGTATAACTCTACATATTTACAAAGTCACATGAAACAATAGGATACCTCATTGTGTTGATTCTCCTGGTTTCTGATCAAGTTGTCAGAATTTGCAGTTATAAGCTACCACATTTACTTTTGACAAAAAAATAAATAAAAAAATATTTAATGCAGTAAGTGCAGTCTCATGTTCATAATTTGTAAAGAGATAAGTGTGAAAAATGTGTTGCTGTTCTGTTCAAAGGAAATTAATAAACAGTGCTCATTTTCTTGCTTTAGGACAACCTTAATCACCATTTGCAAGCATGTAATTATCCAAAATCCAGATCCACAAATTGAAAGCAATAGGTGGTTCACATGGGCTTTAAAGAAAGGGTGTGAGTGGATTTAGAGGCAGAAGAGGCAGCCTTATCACCAAAATTATGTATCAATATTTCAGTTCTAGATGAACTCCGAGTAAGCGTATGTTTCTAGTGGCTACATAAACTGGTGCATAAAAGCCACAACTCTTAGCTCAGCTAAACAGACAAGGCCAAAGTGAAGCTGCCATTAAACTGCATATAAACTCAATCATATTGTTAAATGCAAGACTTGTTTGCCTGTTTTGTTGTATTGTAGCCTTGTACAAATTTAGTGAAACGTTGTGCACACCAAATATACTCATATTTGTAAATACATGTTTTTCCTGGATATCCCAGTTGTGAAGCCTAATAGATGGCATTATCTATTTATCCTATAATGTTGCTTGTTGAAATGTATGAATATCAGTTAAACTATGGTACCACAATATAATATACTGGAGAGAACGACTGCTTGAACATGTTGGTGAAGTTATGTATTTAGACAATTAATAGCCTTTGGTTGTCAGCCTCTCTGAAAACTGCCCACAAGTATGATGAATGGAAAAGATGCCAGATGTACAAAGAACATTTCTCCTTGGACTCTTTTTGGAGAATAGTGTACTATGAAGGGTGTTATCTTTCATTCATAATGAATGTGCTGTCCAATGTTATGTGCAAGATTATTTAGTGTTCCTTAGGGATATAACTATTAACTTTTTGTATTTAACAACTGCTGTACTATTATAATTATTATTATCAGTTATTTGTAGAGTGCCAACAGATTCCGCAGTACTATAAGTGTATGTATGTCTTTTTTTAGATATTTCAACATAAAATACAAGGAAAATTAAATAAATAATTTAAAAAATTGTATTGTTAATCAATCTCTGAATTATTACTATGAAGTCACGTCAATATACTAAAATATTTGGAATATTAAATAAAATAAAAAAGTACCCTCATGCAGCAGTAGTGCTGTTAATTATTTCATTTTTTTCTGTTTACAAATTAGTGTATTACAAATGCTTATACAATGGTAAATGTATTATAGGGAAGCTTAACATAGACATAAATAATAACCTCTAAAAAGTGAGTCACATTCAGAAAGATTCCTGCTAGACTTTACAGAAATAAAATGTTTTGACATAAAATCACTTGACTTTCACACTATTGTATTGCAAGATTAAGGGCATCAAAGTAAGTGATGGAAAAATGCAGTTACTTTGCCATTAGAACTTGTAATCTATCTCAGTGTCATGAGTAATAAAATGTTATGAGGGATATATGAAATTAGATAACTTAATAAATGGGCCCTAGCCATCACAAAGCTATCACTTCAGAATACCTAGTATAACATTATTCACTGTGCATCTCTGCTGGGCATACAATTTGTGTAATAACTTACAGTGATATGCAAAAAAAGAGAAAGATACTGAACAAACCTAATTTATCACACATAAGGCAATGCTATACATGATTCATGTTTTAGACTTTCACTTACATATCTGTGTGATCCATCATATTCACACCTCTCTATTTTTCCTAAAGTGCCATCGGAATAGTAAAGTTTTTCTGCTTTGTGATCAATGGTGAGACCGTTTGGTGTGAGAATCTCTGTGCTCACAATGACTTGGGCATTTTCCCCAGAAAGTGTTGACCTCATGATACTTGGATGCTGTTCATTCCAGTTAGTCCAAAACATTAAACTGGGCAAAACAAGAAATATATGTCAGTAACAAACAGTTGCTTTCATTGAATGGAATTAGTAATATTAAAGATATTGTGAAAGAAACACATTGCTTTTTGTTTTGATAAATATTGCTTAAAATATATAGTTTTTTTCTGGCTATATAAGTAACATAATAATTATATTACTAATAAAAGTTTACATAAATGTAAGTATTTAGTGTCCCTTTATGTTAAAGGGCAGGAATCACATATTTGAAATGCACTGAGGTGAATTTCTAATTTGATATATTGTTTGTATTTATGTTTTATTTTGTTATAAATTTTAAAATGCATGCAACCAACTGCCAATGTGCAAAGCAGAAGCCCATTTTCTCATCATATCATGTCACAGCATTTCAAATTTAAGCTTTATGTACTGATAAAAGGTTGGTAGTGAAGACCTTAAAGGGACAGTCTACACCAGAATTTGTATTGTTTAAATAGATAGATATTTCTTCTATTACCCATTTCCCAGTTTTGCATAAACAACACAGTTATATTAATATACGTTTTACCTCTGTGATTACCTTGTATCTAAGCCTCTGCAGACTGCCCCCTTATCTCAGTGCTTTTGATGGACATGCAGTGTAGCCAATCAGTACAGACTCCTAAACAACTCCATGGGAATGAGCACAATGTTATCTATATGACACACATGAACTAGTACTGCCTATCTGTGAAAAACTTTCAAAGTGCTCTAAACTAAGAGGCGGTTTTCAACGGTTTAGAAATCAGTTTGAGCCTAACTAGGTTTAGCTTTTCAAAAATACCACCAAGGGAACAATGCAAATTTAATGATAAATGTCAATTGGAAAGTGGTTTAATATTGCATGCCCTATGTGAATCATGAAAGTTTAATTTTGAATAGACTGTCCCTTTAAGGTAGATTTTAGAAATGCTCTGAACCTTTCTCCCTGGAATCTTGGCATTTATTAATGCACAAGCATCATTACTTGAGTTAGTATAAATGTGTGTGTGTGTGTCTTTCTTTCAGCAACACTGTTCTGACATTTTGAATCCAGTCTCCCTGCATCATATAAAACATTGTTTTATTTGTTTTTAACTTAAAAGTGTAAATGACATAAAACATGTTCTTTTCCTGATGAAATAGCTAAAAAAGAGGGGGGGGGGACTCTTTAGTTACTTATATTATGTTAGCTGTTAATTAACAAATTCAATAGGGCATTGAAGTATTATTTTAATGTGAATTGTTACTATATAGAGCTTTTCCATGTATTCAGAATCATTTTCATAAAACATAATACAACATAGCTCATGTGTTGCACCGTATTATTATATATCCCGGTGTAAATTAACCAAATACAAATGTAGTTTTACAAATCTAAATTACACTAAATTTCAGCTCCCCCAGAAAAAGCTATAGTAAAAGAGTAAAATGTTTAGTTTACCCAATAAAGGGCCAGATTACAAGTAGAGCACTAAATATCACTTTCAAGAAAGCGATATTAGCACTACACTTTGTAATACTAGCGCACGTTAAATTTAAGGTCAATGGACTAGCATGCCTGAAGACCTAGGGGCCAATTTATGAAAGTACGAGCGGACATGATACAATGTAGCGTATCATGTCCGCCTCACATCGATAAATGCCGTCAGCATATGCTATCGGCATATATCATTGCACAAGCAATTCTTGTGAACTGCTTGTGCAATGCCGCCCCCTACAGATTTGCAGGTGGTGTCAATAAGCCCAATCGTATAGGATCGGCCGGATTGATGTCCGCTGCCTCAGAGCAGACGGATAAGTTATGGAGCAGCGGTGCTTCATAACGGCTCGCGCGGAAACAGGGGCATTAAGCTCCATTTGGAGCTTGATAATTATGCCACCTAGTGTAAAGTGTAAGCATTAAAAAAGTTACACCAAGCACAACATAAATACATTTAAAATAAAGTATTACACTTATATATAGTATATACTTTCTGATAAAACATTTCTTATAAATATTTTTTTATTTTGAGTTGAGGTATTTGACTGAAAAGGGCTATAAAGTATATATATATATATATATATATATATATATATATATATATAGTTTTTCTGTGTTTTTAATGTAAATATATTTTATATTCCAGTGTTGCAGTGTTGATCTTTGTATTATATATATAGTATATATACATATATATAGGATATAAAAAGTCTACACACCCCTGTTAAAATGCCAGGTTTCTGTGATGTAAAAAAATGAGATAAAGATAAATCATTTCAAAACTTTTTACACCTTTAATGTGACCTATAAACTATGCAACTCAATTGAAAAACAAACTGAAATCTTTTAAGTAAAGGGAAGTAAAAATAAAAAAATAAAATAATATGATTGCATAAACTAATACTTTGTTGAAGCAACTTTTGATTTTATTACAGCACTCAGTATTTTGGGGTATGAGTCTATCAGAATGGCACATCTTGACTTGGCAAGATTTGCCCACTCTTGTTTGCAAAAACACTCTAAATCTGTCAGATTGCGAGGGCATCTCCTGTGCACAGCCCTCTTCAGATCATCCCACAGATTTTCGATTGCATTCAGGTCTGGGCTCTGGCTGGGCCATTCCAAAACTTTAATCTTTTTCTGGTGAAGCCATTCCTTTGTTGATTTGGATGTACGCTTTGGGTTGTTGTCATGCTGAAAGAGGAAGTTCCTCTTCATGTTCAGCTTTCTAGCAGAAGCCTGAAGGTTTTGTGCCAATATTGACTGGTATTTGGAACTGTTCATAATTCCTTCTACCTTGAATAAGGCCCCAGTTCCAGCTGAAGAAAAACAGCCCTAAAGCATGATGCTGCCACCACCATGCTTTACTGTGGGTATGGTGTTCTTTTGGTTATATGCAGTGTTGTTTTTGCGCCAAACATATCTTTTGGAATTATAGCCAAAAAGTTCAACCTTGGTTTCATCAGACCAGAACACCTTTTCTCACATGCTTTTGGGAGACTTCAGATGTGTTTTTGCTAAATTTAGCTGGGCTTGGATGTTTTTCTTCGTAAGAAAAGGCTTCCGTCTTGCCGTCTACCCCAAAGCCCAAACATATGAAGAATACGGGAGATTGTTGTCACATGTACCACACAGCCAGTACTTGCCAGATATTCCTGCAGCTCCTTTAATGTTGCTGTAGGCCTCTTGGTAGCCTCCCAGACCAGTTTTCTTCTCATTTTTTCATCAATTTTGGAGGGACATCCAGTTCTTGGTAATGACATTGTTGTGCCATATGTTCTACCATTGATGATGACTGTCTTCACTGAGTTCCATTGTATATCTAATGCCTTGGAAATTCTTTTGTACCCTTCTCCTGACTGATACCTTTTAACAATGAGATCCCTCTGATGCTTTGGAAGCTCTCTGCGGACCATGGCTTTTGTGTAGGACGCAACTAAGAAAATGTCGGGAAAGACCTACTAGAACAGCTGAACTTTATTTGGAGTTATTCAGAGGCACTTTAAATTATGACAGGTGTGTGATGACTCTTATTTAACATGGTTTTGAATATGATTGCTTAATTCTGAACACAGCTACATCCCCAGTTATAAGAGGGTGTGCACACTTATGCACTTGTATACATATACATTACATATATATATATATATATATATATATATATATATATATATATATATATATATATAATGTCACATATATAAAGAAATATATACAGTATTTAAAAATAAAAATAACTTTTTTTTATGTGCAGAACATTATAATGTAAAATATGCATAACTACCTTGGGGTTTAGCACAGTTGGCCAAATGCTTGTTGGGTTAGTGAACGAGTGAAAAGTGTTAGTTTTTGGGGATTTTTATTAGAGTGCGCTCCATTGAAGTATATGGGATTAAGTAGTTAACGTGGTTGTGACATCTGAAATCCTGAAGCTAGCAGCCATAGGGTTTCACTTTGCACTAACATTTTACTTTCAACTTATAATACTAACCTAGGGGCGTTAAAAGTTTACTTTGAGTGCATTTAATGCACAAGCCAAAAATAAAACACTATTACGTCCTATAGCAATAAAGTTAGCTATACAATAAATAAGGAACGGCTCTTTGATCAAACATTTATTTTGTTAATGTCAGAAATACACAGTTCTAAATGATGTATTATTGTGCATTAAAATATTAAGATGTGTTGCCTGTGATAGACACATTATTATTACTTTTTCTCTGTAGTACAAAATGTTAAAAAATTAATTCTAAGGTATTTGCTTTGAACCATTAATACAATTAACTTTATAAATAGGGGCTGATTTAAGAAGCAGCATATGCTGCTGTTTCCGCACGAGCCTTCAGGCAAATCCTAAGACCGCTGCTCCTTAACTCGTCCACCACCACTGAGGCGGCGGACAGCAATCATCCCGATCAGATATGATCGGGATGATTGACACCTCCTGCTAGCAGCTGTGAATGTGCAGGGGTTGGGATTGAATAAGCATTTCACACAAAATGCTTGTGCAATTAAAAATGCTGACAGCGTATGCTGTCGGCATTTATCGATGTAAGGCCGAACATGATCCGCTACAGCAGATCATGTCCGCCAGCACATTAATAAATAGGCTCTATATTCTTTAAATTATTAAAGCATCCCACATTTTTTTTAAAATCATATTTAGTAAACCATAAATATAAATAATTTTATTCAATCATTCTTACAATTGTTTTGTTTGTAGATATATAATCTAAAACTCATATTTTGCATCAAGCTTCACCTTCATGGTTTTGTATTGTCCTCATTTGTGTTTTAGTGCAATTTAGTGTATTCCCTTTTGTTACTAAAATTAATTAATTTGATTTGTTATTTTCTTATTTAACTGATGGGAGTTCATTATGACTCTCCGTTATAAAACAATCATAATAAAGACATTTTATATAGTTTTTGGTCCCTACCTAAAATTTTCTAAACTATATTATTATTTGCTTATTGTCATATTAGTTACCATACATTTTTGTAGTAGAACTATACATTGGAATATGATTATTTTTAGTTATTGTATAAGGGCAAAAATATCTCTATTCTCAGATTTAATGTATCTAACAATTGATAATACAATATAAAAAAAGGATAGCTGAAAAATTTAGATTTTTTTACAAGATCAAATCTCTGATTTGTGTATGCTACTTGAAGGAAAGGTCATACTTAAATATTTTATAAACTTCTCATGTTTAAAAATAATATAATCAAACATCTGTTTAAGAAAAACATAAAATAGGTATAAATATTAATGTTTTAATATTTTTCTATAAACTGTAAAAATTCATTTGCTTACTTTTGGCACTCATCAAGTGCTAGTACATGAGGGTGGTCATCTTCAGACATGGTAATAACAGCTTCTCTGTTGAATGCCCCTTTTCGGCTCTGGTCCACTGTATGCCGTGTGATAGATGATGTGGTAGAACTTGTCCAATAAAGTGTATCCCATGCTCTGTGATAAGCCAGACCTTCAACAGAGCCTACATCTGTCAATGAAGCATCAAAAAGACAATTAGATAACTTCACGCTGTCTTCAAACCGGGGCAAAGTTTAATGATTAGTACAAACAAAAAATTATGCAGATGGTATCACTATGAAAATTCTTGAAATACAACCAATGTTTATGTTACTTTACCTTTTGTTTTTAATTGTAATCATTTTGTAAAATATTAATAATAATAATTTTTGGTTCTGATAAAATAAAAGTAGGTTTTTGTGGTAGTCTTCATAAACACAATAACATAAATAATCATTTCATTTTAAGTACAGTAATACAATTAGGAAAACTCAAAAAAGTGTATCTTAAACCTCTTGTTAAGATATTATACGTCATACTCCAGTCTTCAGCAATAGAGGTGATACTTTTAGCCTTTATAATTTTGCTAGCTGCGCATGTCAATACAATTTCATCAGATCTACCCATACCCTATATTTATTTAATAATTAAATCTATAAATACAAAGAAAAAAAAGTCTCAATGCAACAATGCAAGCTCTCAATCAAACAAACTGGAAACAAGTGAAGGGTTCACAGACTTATGTAATCACCCTAGACATATACAAAAGACGGAAGGGGACTGCACTCTCAGACTGGACTAGGTACACATCCTATGACCTTGCAACATGCAAAGCCCTGGGTGCTCAATGGCACAAAGAACCATGATAAACCCCAGTTACGCACCAGCAAAAAAGGGGTTTATCACGGGTGTTTGCGTGTTTCAGGTTTATTGCTCTTATTAAAATTTGAAAGTAAAGGTATTCTTGTGATTTACGCTAGAATGATTACTATGTCCTCAGTGCTCTGGTTAAATGTTTCATGAAACAAAAAACTCTCACACAACACATCTAACATACATTGCAAAGTACAGTTACACTAATATTACATAATAACACCATATAATAAAAATTATTAAAAATGTTTTGCATAAAAACGTTATAAGGGCTCTAAGATATGAGGTATCAAGTGTTAGAGAAAAAAAAGATGCAAAGTGCTTTAACATAGATATACATACATATACATGTTTATATATGTGTACATATGTAATTATGTATTTACAGACATATATACACATATACATACATATGTACACATATATAGACATATAAGTGCATTGGAACCCTTTACAGTCAAATAGATGACAACATATAAAAGCATAGTTATGCAATATTCATTTTTTATATAGTATTATTTGCTGTAAATATTTCCCGTTCCAATTTTCTTCAAATAGGGGAATATGTTCTATGTTTTTATAAATATATATATATATATATATATATATATATATATATATATATATATATATATATATATATATATATATCCAAATTGGGCCCAATTAGCCATTTTTCCTCCACAAAGTCATGTGACTCGTAAGTATTACAAGGTCTTAGGTTTGAATGGGGAGCAGGTGTGTTAAATTTGGTGTTATCGCTCTCACACTCATACTGGTCACTGGAAGTTCAACATGGCACCTCATGGCAAAGAACTCTCTGAGGATCTGAAAAAAAGAATTGTTGCTCTTCATAAAGAGGGCCTAGGCTATAAGAAGATTCCCAAGACCCTGAAACTAAGCTGCAGCACGGTGGGCAAGACCATACAGCGATTTCACAGTACGGGTTCCACTCAGAACAGGCCTCGCCATCGTCGACCAAAGAGGTTGAGTGCATGTGCTCAGCGTCATATTCAGAGGTTGTCTTTGGGAAATAGTTGTATGAGTGCTGCCAGCATTGCTGCAAAGATTGAAGGGGTGGGGGGTCAGCCTGTCAGTGCTCAGACCATACGCCGCACACTGCATCAAATTGGTCTGCATTGCTGTCGTT
>NC_069499.1:376167717-376232717 GCF_027579735.1 Bombina bombina
ATTATTATTTCTGAGTGAAGAACAATGCTATTTCAACTATTTTTATTATACTACTGGAAAAGAATCAATGGTGTACACATATATACACATATATACATTTATACACACACATATATATATATATATATATATATATATATATATATATATATATATATATATATACAGACACACATATACTACCACTGACATATAATACCACATTATGTGCATTTCAAAATTGTTAGCACAACCTGTGCTATCATTAGAGCTCAATTTGCAATCTAGGAAAAAAAATGTACTTATGCAAAATGCAATACAACTGCAATTTACTTTCATTATTTATTTTGCCTGCTTTTCATGTTTTTTTCTTTGTTTTGTTTTGTTTTTTAAATCTGAATATTGTAGATTCTCCAATCTCCCCAGAGAGGCTGGAGTGCATGGAGTGCATTCTGTGTAATGCAGAATCCTAAATTTTCTACGTGTAGCACATTGATTGGTTGGTATGTGCATGAACTTATAATATGTACAACACTATAGAGCGTTTTCAAAGGGTATGTTCCTGATCTGCAAAAAGATCAAGGTTTCCTAACAAAATTACAGTTTTGAATGCTGTAAAACACTAATTTTATTTGCAGGTTCTTTGCAATCCAGACATTAATTTTTAATGCATATATTAAAAAAGCTTCAAAATCCATTTAAAGGGATACTAGACCCACATTTTTTATTTCATGATTCAGATAGAGCATGCAATTTTAAGCAACTTTCTAATTTACTTCTATTGTCTATTTTGCTTCATTCTCTTGATATTGGTTCTTTAAAAGCATATCTAGATAGGCTCAGTAGCTGCTGGTTGGTGGCTGCACATAGATGCCTCATGTGATTGGCTCCCTCATAAGCATTGCTATTTCTTCAACAAAGCATATATAAAAAATTAAGCAAATTAGATCATAGAAGTAAATTGGAATGCTGTTTAAAATTTTATTCTCTACCTGAATTATGAAAGAAAAAAGTTGGGTTTAGTGTCCCTTTAAGCTGACAGCCTCTAAGTCTTATTGGGCATCCTTTTCTATCTATTTCCCAATCAAATGTTTATGAACCAACTTCCATCTTTCCTTTAACTTTCTTTGCATTCATTGGTCATTCATTTTTTTTTTATATATTTGGTTTTTATTTGATTTTCATACAACAATAAATGAAAAACAAGTTGTACAAACAAATAGAAATTAGCATGAGTCATAAACAATTGCTAGATGACAGATGTTATAAATGGAGGGAGTTCGAGCTTCCCTCGGCAGTAGGAGAAAAGTCCATGTGATATTTAGTCTCTTCATATGGGCTAAAAGAAAAATTCTGGCGGTCTTCTAAATATGGATAGGTTTAAAGTTCGAGAGTAATGTTCAATGCCAGATCCCATTATGACCGGACCATTCTGCAGAATTACAATATTCTCTAACAATTATAACAATAATAAAAATAGTAAAAATAATAAAAATAAAATAATAAATTAACTAGAACAAAGAGTAAAAGGTAAGGTGAAATACAAAAGGTTGAGTGTACCCGGGTATAAGCGTGGCAAGTCTCCTAAAAAAAAGGATGGAATATCGTGTGGGTGAAAGCATAAGGTGTACAGTATTGAATTATATGAAAAGAGTAAGGGAGTGAGCTTGCCTACATTTCCCTGAGACTTTTACTTGGGTAGGGCTAGTGTAAATGACTCCCATAGAAAGAGCATATCTTCAAAAAATTCTAAATTATCCGTACAAAGATAGTGGAATCTTTCCAATACTAAATCTGAGGTGACAAGCTTTCTCCATGCACTAACACTAGGTATTGTAGTGGATTTCCAATGTCTGGGTATCATTTGTTTTGCTGTATTTATCATGATTTGGAATAATTGTCTGCGCAACTTACAAGCTACCTGGGGGGGGTCTTTTGAAGCAATATCAACTCCAGGTCTGGAATCAATTGAGTGGATAAAACCTGATTAACGTTTTCGAAGATCTCCAGCCAAAATTGTCTAATTGGCTCGCATTCCCACCATATATGTTTCATGTTTCCCTCTAAGTCACACCCCCTCCAACATGTACCTGGACTATTTTTATATATTCGTCTTAGTCTTGAAGGTGTCATGTACCAGCGCATGCAGATTTTAATATTTGTTTCTTTTGCTCTTGAAGAGTGTGCCGACTGAGACAATCTTCTAAATCTAGAGAGCCATTCTTTGGGGGGCGTATCTAATGCTAGTTCCCTATCCCACCCTACTGTATATGAAGGTAATTTGTCAAATCTATTGTCTAATACTAATTTATATAAGGAGGAGATTGATCCCAAATGTTCTGAACCATTTGAACAGGCTTGTTCAAACTGTGTAAGTGGGCCTGTGAGGTCTGCTCTGTATTTATGTGAGAAAATGAAGTGTCTAGCCTGATGATAGTTGAACCAAGAGGTGAAAAAGGGTAGAGACAAGGAGTAGATTTGCTGTTTTGTCATTAGTTTATTTTTATCTAATAATGTGTGTATTGGGATCTGGGAATTCAATATGGTGTTTGTGTTTGTGCTTCTCTCTACCTGTAGGCCGGGGGGGAATTCAGGATTTGATAGTAGGTTCATGAGTGGAGAGTATTTAGTGGAGATTTTTGGGTGTGTTTTAAGAACAGACAACCAATCTTTCCAAGTCTCATTGGTGATATATGATTGGGAGACTGTTGGGTTTTTCACGGCTGAGGGATTCCAGCACCTATTGCCTAGGTTATCTGTGCCTGCTAAAGATGTTTCTATCTGTACCCATCCCTTAGACTGATCAATCTCGTATCTGCACCATTCCATAACTCTCTGAAGTGAAACAGCTAACTTGTATGAGCTAAGGTGAGGGACACCAAGACCCCCCTGTGTCGTGAGTTTATAGATTGTGCTTTTGCTAATACGCGGGGGTCTGCGTCACCAGATATAGTCATTCATTATTTTTTGTAGTGTATTAATCTCTCTGGAGATGTTCTGGATAGGCACAGTCTGTAGTATGTATAGAGCTTTGGGCAACAGTACCATTTTTGCTGCCTGGATCCTGCCCAGCCAAGAGACATTTTTTAGTAGCCAGGAGGAGGTTAGTGATTGATATTCAGTAATCAATTTCTCATAGTTATATTTACGTGTAAGTTGTCTGTCTGGGGTAAGGTAAATGCCTAGGTATTTAAGGCATTTGATCTGCACTTTAAGGGGGCATTGTGACTTAATAGCTTCTAAAACTGGGTATGGTACTTTTACTGGCAGGAATTCAGATTTTGACATGTTAACTGAAAAATTAGACACCATTCCAAAAGATGCGAGTTCCGATAGAGCGTGGGTGATAGATGTCAGCGGATCTGTCAGCGTTAATAACAAGTCATCAGCGTAAATGGCAAGTTTGTGGTTCCTAGAACCTATCTGTATCCCCTGAATGTTATCATTAGATCTGATTTTAATTGCTAGGGGTTCTAGAGATAGAATGAACAGTAAAGGTGAGAGGGGACAACCCTGTCTGGATCTGTTTCTAATTTCAAAGTGTTCGGACAGGGTACCATTAACCCTGATCTGTGCCATTGGATTAGTGTAGAGGGACATTATTTTTTGTATGAAATGATCATGGAAGTTATACCGTCTGAGAGTCGTCTGTAGGTAGGTCCAGTCAAGTCTGTTGAATGCCTTCTTGGCGTCAGTAGATACAAATAAAGTCGGGATATCTGTCGAATGCACAAAATCTAGTAAGTTTAGGGCTTTCACTGTGTTGTCTCTTGCTTCCCTAAGAGGCACGAAGCCTGCTTGGTCTTGGTGAATTAGTAGTGGTAGGAACTTATTTATTCGGGTGGCTAGGATTTTTGCGTATAGCTTTAGATCTGTATTAAGTAGCGAGATTGGCCTGAAATTGGCCGGTTGGCCTGGTGCTTTACCTGGTTTCTCTAGAACTGTCACAACGGCCTGAAGCATGGTGTCTGGAAAACGAGAGCTTTCTGACACATAGTTAAATAATGAGGTCAAATAGGGAGCGAGGTATTTGGAGAAGGTCTTATAATAAAGGCCGGAGAAGCCGTCTGGACCTGGCGCTTTGTTAGGCTTTAGGGTTTTTATTGCTTCTATCACTTCCCTGAGGGTGAAGGGTTGATCTAAGACTTTGGCCTGTTCGGCATTTAACTGCGGGACCTGTACTTGGTCCAAATACTGTTTGCAGTGATATAGGTGTGACTGTGCGTTCCTGTTTGGGTATAGATTATAAAGTTTATGGTAGTAAGCCTTGAATTCCTCTGCTATCTTGTGAGTGTCTTCTACCTGTCTACCTGACTTGCTCTTAATTGAGTGTACATATGTGCGTTGTTGTCTTTTCTTTAAGGCTCTTGCTAGCCATCTACCTGGTTTATCATTGGTCATTAATTTTAGTCAATTTATATGGTAAATAGGCCAGGCACTTATTTTACCACTAGTAACAAGGGACGTGTAATTTAGGATTATGTGTGATTGCACTTACTTTCTCTCTACAGTGCTGAGAAGTAATAAATTACAGACAGCAGTTTTTAGTAAATAAAAGGATACCATGTAAAACGAGATTACTTCTACAGTACAAATGCACAGCACTTAAATTCAGATTTGGGGGTTGATTTATGAAGCAGCGCATGCTGCTTCCGACTCACTGTGCTTCAGTTCTACCTGAAGCGTAAGTTAAGAACAAGCGGTTAAGACCGTTGCTCCTTAACTTGTCCACCACCTCTGAGGTGGCGGACAGCAATCAGCCTAATCGTATACGATCGGGTTGATTGACATCCCCTGCTAGTGGCCGCGAATCTGCAGGGGGTGGTATTGCACCAGCAGTTCACAAGAACTCCTGGTGCAATGATAAATGCGTATGCTGTCATCATTTCTCGATGTGCGGCGGACATGATTCGCTATAGCGCATCATGTGTGTCTAGACCATGATAAATTTACCCCTTGGAATCTAGTTAATGACAATGTTACCTGTTCATTAGATTTTTAGACTCTAGTAAATGCACTTTCAATATTTCTTGCAACACTTATGCAACTAAACTATCTGACATTTATTAATACAATGACAAGAGAGGGCAGGACTTAACAAAGATTTGTTATCCTAGCATTTATTTTTAAAAGCATATCCACAAAGTAAGCGACCTTCATTTCAATAGTTCATAAACGGAAGATAAAGCCCATGACCTAAATGTATCTGTGAAGAACAGATTCATTTTTTGTGACACTTGCTGAACCTTTTCTACACAATGACTTTGACAGATTTTCTTCAGCTTATACATTCATGCCAAGTCAGCAAGGAACCACTTGTGCCACCACTGAGATGAAACAGATGTTACTTTATCTTATAGATGATATATCTTCCTAGCAACTGCAGTACAAATGATATCTACTTATTTCTTTGAAGGTTGTTTTTATATCTTCATAAAAAAAGTATTATCATTTACTGGACCAGCTCTATATTAAATGTTTATATTGCATAAACATTCTACATCTATGCAATATCTATTAGTTAAACAAGACAGCAATTTTAACCACTGTAAAAAAAAAAAAAAAGAAAGAAAAGGATAATAATTTTTGCATTGCCAAATAAACATCTTTATAGTTTCCTAAATGGCAGAGATTTAGAGGTATAATATAGGGAGAAAATAGATGTATATGATATTTCTTTAATTAATTAATTTTACTGATCAGATTTCAGTAACATAACATCAATGAGACAAACAATTTTACAGTGCATCTGGAATTATAGACCATAAAGATTACATTAAATCCCATTTTGTTGCAGAGAACAATGTAACTGTAATACACAGGAATCAAATGCATTAATGATTTAAATCAAACACAGCTCTTCCTAATTTTAAAAAAATATGAGACGCTATGTATTTTATGTGCATTGCATTGAGCAGAATTCTATGCTTTAGTTGAGAAGCTTTTATTATGAGGGAGTTGTTGGAAAACATTTTATAGATGTATAAATCTGCTGCATAATAACTAATGTGACAAAACCTATTTATAGATTAAAAAAATGATCTTTGTTTTATAATAACCTATTGCAAACAAATTTTAAATGTACTCCTATTTTAATCATAATCTCTGCTGTGGTCACTGTAATATATGTTTTTGCTCTGTACAACTAATTATATCAACATTACCACTGGGTTTGCTTATGATAATCCAAGAAGGCTATGTTTTGGAGACAGATATTACATCCCGGAAATATGCATTATGGCAATGACCTCATGAAGCCCTAAAAGGATTAATAAGGAAGTAAAGTTGTGGTATATCCTAGATGGCCACCACCAGAAAAAAAGGTGACAGTGTGCATGCACAGTAAAACCTAGAAATGTCTGTTAAAGTCACACTTAAGGCTCCATTTATAAAGTTGTGATTTCAGCTTCAGAACTCTAGTGATACAGGCTTGCAATTGGTTGTATGATAGAAGGAGCCACTGCTGCAGAAGCATGTGCTTGTGCAATGAAATTGTGGGCAGTGGGTGGTACCTGTTTGCTGTGATGCTGGACGGACTGATTCCAGTCAGCAAACCTTGCCTACCCAGCATTTGATAAATTGGTTCCATACAGTTAACTATCCCTATTTTATACCATTTTTAAATACAAATGAACACTGGTTGAATCTATTATGGAGTATGTGGAATATATATCATACTTGAATAGCATAAGTTTGGAAAAGCTAGAAACATTGGTTGCCCAGTTATAGGACTAATTAATCTAGGCACAGATATTAGATGGTAATTTGAGATAATTTTTAGTTTGATAAATACCCACATTCAGTATTCAAAAAAGCTGCAGAGATTTAAGAAAGTGTCATCACAATTGTCATCATGTGATTATTGACTTTCAAAACAATATTTAAAGATTTAGCGACAATACAGGTACACATAGGTCAAGCCATATATGTATGCATTATTTTAATGCCAGTTAGGACCAAGTAGAGAGGAGACTGCTATGTGGAGCAGTGCCACATAGGTAGAAAGCATTATAGATAAGCAACTTATCAGACAAAAACAAACTGCCTGTGAATAAGAAACCAATAGTAGGGCTTAGGGAAGATAGAGGGGATTTGTGACATTGAAGTCAAGTGTATAATTATACACTATATAAATCAAAAATTAATGAGGTTAAAAATTACACTTTATTGACATATATGCTAAATCAATGTTACCATAGGGAAAAAATGTTTTTGTCACTCTAGGTATTGTTGTTATACAAGCACAAAGAAGTCGCCTCATCAAAGTTTGCACCTAATTAATATTACTAATAGGTATCACTCCACTATTACTATCAATACTAATATTACTAATATTAGTAATATTAAATAGGTGCAAACTTTGATGAGGCGACTTCTTTGTGCTTGTAGAACAACAATACCTCGAGTGACAAAAAAAATAAAAAAAATATACATAGTGTTGTTGTAACTCTATAATTCCAATTAAAGTTTCTGTCTGCTTCAAGACATACTTGAGTGATGTATAGCATCAGTTGACAACTATGTGGCATCAAACCTGATTGAAGGATATTTTGTGGTAAACTATATATCTATGGACAATTCCATACATTCTCTGCCTTTCTCGCTCTGAACGCTCCCAGTCAATAATAATTTTAATACTTGTGATCGTACCTAGCATTTTCATATTTAGCTGTGCCCCACTGTTCAGTTGTATCAATTTTGATAGATCCGAACAGAAGAAACTACACAGTGAATTATTAATGTCATACGCATTGTGGAAATTGATCCAGATAGTGCCAATAAAACAACCACTCTCTGGTGTATGTATATACAACATCGTAAATATCCATTGCAAGTACCATCATTTAACCAATTTAAATTCATTTGGCATATACTTAAGTTTGGCATATACTTAAGCAACAATTTACGCTTTACCGATTATCCTTTGAATGAGTAACAGAATAGGCCAATGCGGTATCACACTTCCGCATAACACTGAGCAATAACATCAACGTTGCTATGACAATGACTGTGAATAAAGAGTGCTACCTAATGCTGGGCTGGCCCTATGCCCTGACGAAGTCACGTTCATGTGACGGAAACGCGTCGGTGGGCGTGGTCTGGTATCGAGCGTGTTCCAATATACACTAACTCATAGCAAACACTGCGGTTTCCCCTCAATACCGCTATAGAGACTTTAAAACAAATTCCTTGATACATTGTTGCGCTTTTATATAAGCAGGCATTTGGTATATAATTAAGTCTATGTGGTTATACATATTGATTATATATACATTGTAACCACGGATGTTAATATAGTGCATCCATTAACATGCAAAGAGACAGAACTGGCTGATTAAAGCTGGGTATCCATATAGACTTTTCCATGCACATGAGTTATGAATATGAATGCTGTGAATGTTTGGTGATTGATTTGTTTTGGAACTTAGGGATATAAGCTAGCAATCGGCTGACTTTGTTCAATCAAAGCAGTACGCAGGTAGGAGGACGCCCTTGAGCGCATAGCTTGTTTGATATCTAAGTGTGATTACATGTGTCAAGTGAGGAACTTTCCCTAATACTCTGCTTATTGCCTATATCCTTTTGTTATATTAGTGATTATACATGCACACCAGGTCCACTAGCCCTTACTTTCTTATTTTAATACCAGATGCTATGTAGGAGAGGCTATGAATATAGAATTTGTAGTGGTGGAAGTGATCATACCCATCCCCAATAGCCCTCTCTAGCATCCCCATACTTTTTATTTTGTGTGATTATCATTAGGTTTATGCTGACCTATAAGGTATATTACAAGCTTAGAAGTTTGGAGGTGAATATACCCATTCTTTAAATACCCTTGTCAGTATTTTTCCCTATGGTAACGTTGATTTAGCATATATGTCAATAAAGTGTAATTTTTAACCTCATTAATATTTGAATAAGAAACCAATGAAGAGACTTCAGGAGGCACAGGAACAGATTATCATATGTATCTTATAAAGACTTAAAGGGACAGTCTAGTAAAAATTAAACTTTCATGATTCAAATAGGGCATGCAATTTTAAACAAATTTCCAATTTACTTTTATCATCACATTTTATTTGCTCTCTTGGTATGCTTTGTGGAAAGCTAAAACTAAGTAGGCTTGTATGCTAATTTCTAAGCCGTTGAACTGCCTCTTATGTCAGTGCATTTTGAGAGTTTTGACAGCTAGACACTGCTAGTTCATTAGTGTCATACAAATAACATTGTGCTCACTCCCATTGAGTTATTTAAGAATCAGCACTGATTGGCTAAAATGCATGTTTGTAAAAAAAAAAAAAAAAAAAACGGAGATAAATGGGCAGTCTGCAGAGGCTTAGATACAAAATAATGACAAAGGTAAAAAATGTATTAATAAAACAGTGTTGGTCATGCAAAACTGGGGAATGGGTAATAAAGGGATTATCGTTTGAAATAATAAAAATTCTGGAGTAGACTGTATGAACTGTTGACTTAGTTATATGTAACTATAATTCCCTTAGGGGGACTAATCATTAAACATTGTTCATCAGGCCAATTGTGAACTATTTTTTATATATTTCAAGCTACAAGAGGAGTAAGGATTTTCAAATTATAATTTACACAAAGGGGTCCATTTAATAATGGATATCTCCGCCACTGTCCACCCGGCATCACAGATAGTGGGCAGCAATAAGCTGCCCAAATTTATCACTGCACAAGCTACTGATTGTGCAATGCCACCCCCTGTGGCCAATCACGTAAGCAGGGGCTGTCAATCACCCCGGTTGGACAAGTCCAAGGGATTGAAAAATGCTTAAATGGAGTAGGCATAGTAGGTTAAGAAGCAGTGATCTGATGACTGCTGCTTTTTAATTATCAGCTGCAGGTTTGCTCCTCCAAGCCTCCAGCAGAAGGTGCTCCAAAGCTGCAGATTTAAATTTTAAAAATGGAAGGCTACTCACGAGTTGCATGTAGATATAAGTTTGTTTGAATTATATGTAAATGGTAGATATTATAATATTTTCATAGGCTGAAGGGAAAATGTATTTTATTTTAATAGTGATGCTTTAGGGAACCTCCATTTATGCAAATGAAAGTTAGCAGAAAATCATATTAATAAACAAGCACTCTTATTATTCACCTGTTCTGACATTTCAAGTTAAATCAGTAATGGGGTGTGTAACTGTATAACTGATTAAATATCTACACAACAAAAAGCAATAGCTTATGATTTACAGAGGTGATGGTAGAGTGATCACATCATTACACTGCCAAATACCATCTATCACTTTTACTGAATTTAACGAAGATGGATTACGTCCTAAAGGAGAAATGCATGCTATAAATATATTCATTCTGATCTTCATCTGACTTTCCTGTAGAATAGACATGAAGCAAATCAATAATTGAAGAACACACACTACTGATCCTTTGTTATAAATGATTTTAAGGAAAAAGAAATCTGTTTGGTATAATGACAAAGAGAAAATGTTAGTAGGAGATGAAACAGCTGTACAAAGAATGTTGGAATGAAGAAATAATGTCAATAGCAGACACAACTTTACTTTCTACTTGAAGTTTCAGCAAAAATAAAAAAATTACAAATAAAAATGTAAACATAATATTGCATTGTATAAAACCAATATTTGCTTGATATTTGTAATCTATGCAGGATTTAAAACATTTACAAAAGTTTTAACTTGTAAATTAACAGAAAACAACAGCAGGTGATGTATTATTTCACTCATTTTAGTATAATTGATTTGTAAAATGCCACTAAATTCCACAGTGCAGGATAGAGGGGTAGGGGGTACATAATGGCACAAATTAACTGTAAAAATATGGATATTGATACAAATTAGTAAAGGGAGGAGGAGGAGCTTCCTGCTATGAAGAATTTAGAATATTTAGGTTGAAGAGCATGAGACAGATGATGTGGATTAGATATTCACGTGGTCTGGTTTGTATGAGCTTTTTATGATATTCTTTCTCCCCAAGAAAAACAAATCAACAGGAAAATAAATTTTGAATAGAATTCAGGTATGATTTTTTTTTAATTGTACTATATCTTAGAGTGAATACACTATAGAATCACACTATATGGTATATTGTCCCAAAATCAACATAAGATGAGACATTTGATAGGAATGACTAACTGCTTTCATTTATTTGTTAATCAATTAAAAAAAATCACTTTGATATATACACTCACAAAATAGTTCACTATAAAGTATTTAAGTTAGCTATGATTTAAAGATCACTTGCTTTGTGGTAAAATTAAAACGGCTAAGTTTCAGTGACAATCTGGTAACAGATAAGGGGGTCATAAAATCCCAGCATATTTGCAAACCCCAGGGACAAGAATAGACAATTCTCTTTCAGTGACATTTAAATGATACCCACTACAACACAATTTATGTGTCTGGATCAGAAAGGAATTTTGAAACACTTTCTTTGGAATTACATATGTTAGTGGTTACAATAAAATACAGGTACAAATCCCTTAATCCAAACTGCCTGCGACAGGAAAAAGTTTGGATTTTGGAATATTTGTATATTTGCATCTGTAAAATATGAAAACTCGGAGAGGGGATGTGACAAAATGTAAATAACAATATCTTATGTCATTTAAGCAACATTTTCATGCCATAATACAGCTTATAGTTGTGTTCTAAAGGTAGGTTTATATAATTTATTTTAATACTTTTCTATACATAGCATCATCAGATGTAATCTGAAAGGTTATAATTGTTGTTTTAAATAAATATAAACTATTATTTGCATAATAGAACACAAGAACAAAAACCAAAGAGGGGGCAGAGCCATCCAGCTTCCACAATGGCTCATAAACTTAGAGATCCATCATGAGGGCCCCTTTGAGGATGAATTTTAAGCATTTGCTGGCAGTCCCAGGCACCTCCTACTATTGTACAATCCTCTGCAATGTGGCCCTACATATAGGGGTTCACACGACACCAGAGACCACCCAGCAGAGTCACACAAGCCCATGTAAGATTAGCTGCAAACAGGGTCTCAGCCACTACACATGGTGTGCTATTGATGTACCTCTGCTGACAAACTGCCTGATACAAGATGAATATATATTAGTAGCAGACAACGCTAACAGAGAAGGTGCTAACAGAACAGGAGTTGGATCTACCTGCAGGCACCGCCGGAGCAACTTTACAGGTGTGAAGCTCAGTGTGGTATGCTTGGGGCCTGTTGTTTCAAATATAGGAGACATGCAGATTACTTGAATACTGACCCTCAGACCTCCATACAGGATAGCAGATCATTAGCCTGATATTGCTAACAGGACCTGGGAGCTCCCTTACACAATAGCAGCACTGGTCTAACATCACATCAAGGACACTGTTAAAGGGTTTAGAAGCACACTTTGTTCTTCATAGTTCACAACACCTATAGTGCACCTCATAACACCCTTTTATGCGCATACACAGCTGTTCATTATTTTTAAGGGAGACAGTTATCTTTTATATAATATATTTATAATTTATATATATATATATATATATATATATATATATATATATAATAACAACCCAGCAGCCCCAATTGACAAGCTCCTCATTACCGGTTCTTTCCTTAAATGCACTCTACTTTTACAGTTATTATTATCTCAGTTGCTACAGAGCCTTTTACCCCGCATCTGCTCTTGATGGGGTTTTACACAGGCTGCATTTGCATTAATTTATTTACACTATAAAATGGCTTCAAAAAGAACACCAAGGCCAGACAAACTCAAGAAAAGGTCTATCCATTTTGAACGTTAAGAGGAACAAAATTTTTAAGGTGTTAGAGGCTTATGTCTCAGACTCTATAGTCTCTCAAGAAGTCAATTTACCAGCATCTGACTTGGATAACTTCACGTCTAATCAACAAACCAGTAAACCACTCACAAAATCCCTCTGTAACACCCTTCAAGTCCATAATAATTGAATACAACAATTACAACTACAAGTTGAGGATTTGTATAACAGAAGGAGGAGGCAAAACCTCAGAATTTGTGGTGTATGTGAGAAAAAACTGTCAGTTAAACTCCCTCAATATTTGCAGCAATTATTTAGATTCCTCTTTCAAGCTGAAAACTCAGAAGATTTACCAAATGAAAGAGCACAAACCCCCCCCCCATAAAACAAGATCAGAGTCGACAAAAGTCAACAGAAAATCTTAAGAGTTCAATATAAGCTATTCATATGCATAGCAAAGGAAAACAATAAAAGTTAAAAATAGAAGTCAATGTGAGTAAAACGAATGGTAGTATGGGTTTTATTACCGTTAATGGAACTATCATACTTAGCATATTCATTTGTGTTGCCGGGACCACATTTTAAAATGCAACCTTAAAGTGGAAATTTAATTTCTTTATATAAATAGCACTGTATTGCATATGGTTGTTGTTTGAAGAAGGTGTTAATTACCCCAAAACATTACAATATTAAACACATTGTTGCACAAATCCAGAGATTGATGCCTCCCACTTATTATCCGGTACTTTCATTGTGGGTTTTTGGACAAATATTTAAGTACAGGCGGGACACCCTGGTCTTTGACCATACAAAGTGAGAGTGCCCTTTCTCTAAAGGATAGATTACATATAGGTATAGATATTTTACAAAATACCATCATATATTTATAAATAAAATATATATATAAGAATACTTAGTGCATATTTTTCTATGGGAAAAAACATTACAAAATGAAATATTAATATTTCATAATGAGTTAACGCACTTGAGAAAATGGGTTTGCGTGACTTGTTGGATGTTAGGTTTCTTTTTCCCCTTTTCACGATCCATTAAAAGTCTATGGGGAAATATGGTAACGCTGTTGTGATATTCTAATTGACTTTTTGCGCTACTGAACACCTGCAACGTGTGAAAGTTTCCATTGTAAAACACATTTTTAATCCACACAGTGTCCAAGCTGCTGCTGTCATGTAGAGCAGAACCCTTCCTTGTGATTCACCTGCTGACAACTCTGACAATGGTTTCACTATTTGTTACTGCTTTATCATAATTTAGCCCATAATGAGTCAATTTTAATTGAGTTAGATCACAATACTACCTCCTTTCTAAATATGAATGACCTCACACAGGCCTTGATATTCAAAGATTCTCCAGTTTAGAGAGAAATTGTAGTTCAGGCTTCACAAAGGCTGAACGCACTGAATTTTCAAAAGAACAAGGGTGGAAATTTCCAGCACAGTGAGATCTCTCTCATTTATGTATGTCAAGCAGAGACAAGCTCAGTGCAATATAGCATGGTATGAGAGTTTTGTCACACTTTTTACATAATATTTTATATTACTAGGCATTTGAAATTGGGTCCTTTCAATATTATTACATTTAGACTTTGCAGTAAGTCATTTGTTATTTAATGCATTTAAATTGTGATCTAGCAGTGATTTTACACATTTTGATTATGCTTTGAAAGTTTCTCTGTTATTTTAAAAACTTAGTATAAAATTACATTGCACTTTGTACTTTCTCCATTGTAAACTTAAAGTTTCAGAAAGTGTGAGGCACAGGGCAGTTCCCTGAGCTGAACAGGGGAGTTCCCAGGGAACGTCTGAAACTCTCACCAGTCTTCTGAAATTTTCTAAGCATTTTGAAAAAGCTGGTGTCACTGATTTGTCTCGCCAGCTGTATGCAGGTGGAGTTTGCTCAAAATTCACAAAACACTTATTTTAACTAGCATAAAAGCAATATATGCTAAAATATCTCTCTCCCATGTGAAATTTTGTATCCCAGAGAGCCTATAGAAGGGATCTCTCATCTCGTTGGGATTTCCAGGTTCCTCCCCTTTTCTTAGTAAATTCAGTAAGTCCTGCCTCTTTGAAGTCAGCATTATATTCTCTCTCCAAACTGCAGAATGCTTGATTAACTGGCCCATAGAAAATAATAGCACTCTCTAGGAAACTGAAGCTGACAGTTTTTTAGTTTTAATTTTAATAAAAGACATGCAAAGTGCAATCTAATTTATAAAAGATACACACACACATATATATATATATATATATATATATATACAGTGTGTATGTATATATATATATATATATATATATATATACAGGGAGTGCAGAATTATTAGGCAAATGAGTATTTTGACCACATCATCCTCTTTATGCATGTTGTCTTACTCCCAATTAAGCATATTAGGTGATGGGCATCTCTGTAATGAGAAGGGGTGTGGTCTAATGACATCAACACCCTATATCAGGTGTGCATAATTATTAGGCAACTTCCTTTCCTTTGGCAAAATGGGTCAAAAGAAGGACTTGACAGGCTCAGAAAAGTCAAAAATAGTGAGATATCTTGCAGAGGGATGCAGCACTCTTAAAATTGCAAAGCTTCTGAAGCGTGATCATCGAACAATCAAGCGTTTCATTCAAAATAGTCAACAGGGTCGCAAGAAGCGTGTGGAAAAACCAAGGCGCAAAATAACTGCTCATGAACTGAGAAAAGTCAACCGTGCAGCTGCCAAGATGCCACTTGCCACCAGTTTGGCCATATTTCAGAGCTGCAACATCACTGGAATGCCCAAAAGCACAAGGTGTGCAATACTCAGAGACATGGCCAAGGTAAGAAAGGCTGAAAGACGACCACCACTGAACAAGACACACAAGCTGAAACGTCAAGACTGGGCCAAGAAATATCTCAAGACTGATTTTTCTAAGGTTTTATGGACTGATGAAATGAGAGTGAGTCTTGATGGTCCAGATGGATGGGCCCGTGGCTGGATTGGTAAAGGGCAGAGAGCTCCAGTCTGATTCAGACGCCAGCAAGGTGGAGGTGGAGTACTGGTTTGGGCTGGTATCATCAAAGATGAGCTTGTGGGGCCTTTTCGGGTTGAGGATGGAGTCAAGCTCAACTCCCAGTCCTACTGCCAGTTTCTGGAAGACACCTTCTTCAAGCAGTGGTACAGGAAGAAGTCTGCATCCTTCAAGAAAAACATGATTTTCATGCAGGACAATGCTCCATCACACGTGTCCAAGTACTCCACAGCGTGGCTAGCAAGAAAGGGTATAAAAGAAGAAAATCTAATGACATGGCCTCCTTGTTCACCTGATCTGAACCCCATTGAGAACCTGTGGTCCATCATCAAATGTGAGATTTACAAGGAGGGAAAACAGTACACCTCTCTGAACAGTGTCTGGGAGGCTGTGGTTGCTGCTGCACGCAATGTTGATGGTGAATAGATCAAAACACTGACAGAATCCATGGATGGCAGGCCTTTGAGTGTCCTTGCAAAGAAAGGTGGCTATATTGGTCACTGATTTGTTTTTGTTTTGTTTTTGAATGTCAGAAATGTATATTTGTGAATGTTGAGATGTTATATTGGTTTCACTGGTAAAAATAAATAATTGAAATGGGTATATATTTGTTTTTTGTTAAGTTGCCTAATAATTATGCACAGTAATAGTCACCTGCACACACAGATATCCCCCTAAAATAGCTATAACTAAAAACAAACTAAAAACTACTTCCAAAACTATTCAGCTTTGATATTAATGAGTTTTTTGGGTTCATTGAGAACATGGTTGTTGTTCAATAATAAAATTAATCCTCAAAAATACAACTTGCCTAATAATTCTGCACTCCCTGTATATATATATATAAGTATGAGCCTAATTTTTTAAATTTACACAGAAGGCATATTAAGATTTTAAAATATCACAAATCATCCTAAATACACTGCTGTATACAAAATAAAATACAAAATAGAAAGTGTATAGTTCAATTGTAATACAATTTAATCTGAAGTGTAAATTGATATAAAATAGAAAGCACAGCATGTAAATGCAGCAGAACTGTAATGTTTTGCAGAGCTATGTTTGCAGGAAACGACCATTGGAGAAGCAAAGCAAAACCTGGCTTTTGAATATTTCACTAGGATTCTCACAGTGCTGGAGGATCATTTTAGAATATTTTACCTGAGCAGAGTGGAGGGGTTTTGAATATCAGGGTCACAATATTAAACTTCTCATAGGGCCTTAATTTGCCCACTAAAAGGTCTATCACCATCAATTATTTCCTCAAACATAAGAGAAACATTATTTTTATTCAATAAACTCACTTCCAGGAGTTCTCCAAGCCTAAATAAACCACCAAACATTTCCCAATAGGATATTTCAACTCACAAGCTGCCAAACTTAATGGTGTTTGCATTTTATTCCATAATAAGGTTATGAAGGTAGATATCTAATCTTGGTTGGTCTCTAATTCAGGGCTAGATTACAAGTGGAGCTCTAATTTATTGTGTGCCCGCAAACAGGCAAAGCTTGTGTTCGCATTGCTGTCAACTTGTAATACTCAGTGGAGCAGAATTATTGATTTTAGCACTCCAAATGTAATCTGGCTTTTATAAGGCCAATGTAATAACTTGAATAAGGTTATTATAAAGAATTATAATATACTTTAATATAGGTTTTTCCTTGATGAATCACAACTGTAGTTCCTGTGTGAAAATATAACAGAGATATTCACTCTCAGTATTTGGGTGTAGTATACCTTTAAATAGAGTTTAAGTATAAGTATTTTAGGAGTTGTATGCTCAATTGGTGGACAAGTGATAGAAAGGTTAATGTTACTTAGAATGTTTTACTGTGCATAATAATACTAGCCTAGATTACGAGTCTTGCGTTAGCCTTAAAAAGCAGCGTTGAGTCGGGCGTGTCCGGGCAGCGGCCATGAGTAGTCGCAATATCTGGAGCTCCTGCTGAGATCTGGCTAATCCATCAATTATTGCCGGTACATCGGACTGCTAATAGATCAAAACTTGAAACTTTATATACGCCTTATGGTATAGATTTCATAGCCCTAACTCCGGTGTTTTCATGATCGCAGAGTCTGGATCTGGACCTTTGAGGCTTATGGTGGCGGCCTAATACAAAGCCTCAGAACCCCCCCCAGCAGCTAGGCTTGGTACAACAGTCACTGACGACTGCTACTTTTCACATTTATTAAGTTAGTGGGAGACCGCTGTGTTGGCTTGAGAGACATCAATATATCAGAATGGACCCTGAAGAAACCACGCTACTTGATGCTCTCACTAGATTACTGGAGGATCAGCTTACATGCATAACCAAACACCTGACAAGAGAGTGGGGTAGTATTTATGCTGAAACAAGCTCCCCTCAGATATCGGACACTGTACAGAACACAATTCTGAGAGACCAAAAGGCCGTGGATAAGACACATGTTGTCCAACATCGCTCCGAGTCCCAGATTAAACATGGCAATGGGAGCCTATATGGAGTGAAGACCCCTTCTGGGTTAGCATGCATGAGTGGCTTGCTCTTACCAAGTGCACAGGAATTACCATCGGAGGGTGAGACTGAGCACCATACAACAACTGGTTGTGCTAATGCTGGTCACTGCAATGATATTGCAACACCGGCTAAAAGTGCTGGAGATCTTGAGCATGAAACTGCGTCACAATTCACCGGGAGAGGCGCAGCACCTACATTTTTCCAGGCTGATGAGGGAGACTCAATAAGGCAGAAGCTGATGCACTACACTGCTTATAATCAGATCCGAGCTGCAGGTAACAGGTCTGTACAACTGGTGCTAACTATGGTCACGGATCCAAGCAACACCTTAGCTCACCAACAAATATGGCCACGGACGGGTCCTCTAGATGTATCTTGTAGTTTGTTGGTGACAGGAGATTTTCTGCACAGTTTTGGTCATCTTGAACAGTCCTCTTGCCAGTTTTGGAGCCCCAGGCTATTGACTGGGAAAAACGGTAAAATGGGAATAGGGTGACATTTTAGTCTAAATTTAAGGCCAGGTACTTTTCTTATTGCTGCACAGACTTTCAATACTCTCCCAGTATCCACTATTTATAATTCAGAGCAGATTACAACCGACTACTAGGTCACTGATTCCTTCTAATGACGATCTCACGATCAGAGAACTGAGGACTCTATGGGACTATTTATACACCATCTGAGGATTAAGAGAAATGTTTAGCGTTATTTTATTTATTTTTATTATTGTTGTTCGTCCCTCATTTAATTCCATATTTAGTCATACACGTGGTGGATTGTTGGCCTTTTTAGATAAAATATTGTACATGCTGGGATTTGGGACTTTTGTCTCTTGGATATCTTCTGATTTACTGGAGCAACTGTTTCTACAGACATTTACATTTTAAAACGGATGGGATAACAACTTTGCCTAGACATGTGTGCAGCTGATTTTTTATTGTTCTATTCATCTGCATATAACTGTACCACACTAGTGATTTTTATAGCATGTAGTAAGCACTATAATGGAGTCTATAGTAATTGCCAGCTCAGGAGTTGCCCCTAAGCCTAGTTTATATGTCAGATCCTTATAGCCTCCATTACCTGGCCCATATATTATATTCTATATTTGATAAAATGGTTTGTTTCTCCACTATACAATCTCCTCACCCACTGCTGTTGCTCTTTTTTTTTTTATGTTGCCGCATCATTAGCGGCCGAAGTGATGTGGCACACTAAATGTGTTAATTTTAGAGGGGGGAAGAGTCCTTATTTTATCCTACTCCTGTTTTAATATAAAAGGAGAAGAGAACTAACCAATCCGAAGTGTAATAACATAATATAGGATCAGTGCTCCATATTAATAGCTATTATTAGCTACATTACATATCACACTAAACGAGCCCTACCCTAATATTGGTCGGGTTGGTTCGATATTCCTTACTGGAAGCCATACCCGGGAACATAAGACTCATCAGATATTAGTTTGTACACATGTCTCAATTGATCAGTTGGACGCCCTGTTATGAACATATGGCTTGGGCATTTATTGCTGTTTAAGTCACTTACTAACCCCATGATACTAGCCTTCTTTGAGGCGATAAATTTTACCTATAGGTAGTAATTCAGTCACATCTACACGTGGTAGGATTATAATTTTCTGTTGTTGAATGTGAATACTTACTATTTCAATAACTCCAGGATCCATTTATCCACAGTCTATCACTATTTAAATCTTTAAATAAAATAAAAAAGTTCTAAGGCCCAAAAGAGGCCTGTGCAATTTACACTATAGTACTCCCTAAGTGCAATATACATATTATTTGAAGTCCAAAAGTGGCTTCCTTTTTAGATGGGAGATATATAAATATATACGTTTATAATGTTAAAAATTAGGTTATGTTATAAATTACTTGCTTTATTTTACCTAGTCAAGCATTGTGTGTTAAATAGTCATATATTGTGGTCTCACCACTTGGCAACGTAATATTTGTGATATATATGTGCGTATACAGGATAGTCATGCCATTGTTCACTGTATTTTGCTTGACATTGTGCATTTGATTTTCAGAGGCAAATAATGCTTGTTCTTGTATCATTTCAACCTCAATAAAAACTTTAAAATAAAAAAAAGCAGCGTTGAGAGGTCCCAAGGCTGCTTTTTAACGCCCGCTGGTATTACGAGTCTGGCAGGTACAGGTGTACCGCTCACTTTTTTTCTGCGACTCAAGCATACCGCAAATCCACTTAGGTAAATTGCGTATCATATCTTTTTAATTCGATTTCCCTAATGCAGGTATTCCGAGTCTTGGAAAGAGTGAGCAGTAGACCCTCTCCTGTCAATCAGCCAATAGAGTGCAAGTTCAATCCTATTGGCTGATTGGATAAGCCAATAGGATTGAAGTTCAATCCTATTGGGTGATTGGATCAGCCAATAGGATTTTTTCTACCTTAATTCCGATTGGCTGATAGAATTCAGCCAATCGGAATTGAAGGGACGCCATCTTGGATGACATCACTTAAAGGTACCATCATTTAGTGTTAGTCGTCGGAAGAAGAGGATGCTCTGTGTCGGATGTCTTGAAAATGGACCCGCTCTGCTCCGGATGGATGAAGATAGAAGATGCCGTCTGGACCAAGACTTCAGACCGTCTGGAGGACCACTTCTGTCCGGTTGGGTGAAGACTTCTCAAGTTAGGGTGATCTTCAAGGGGGTAGTGTTAGCTTTTATTAAGGGGGATTGGGTGGGTTTTAGAGTAGGGTTGGATGTGTGGGTCACCCCTGTGTGGTTGTAATGTTGGGCGGGATATTGTCTTTTTTTTTACAGGTAAAAGAGCTGATTATTTTGGGGCAATGCCCTGCAAAAAGCCCTTTTAAGGGCTATTTGTAATTTAGTATAGGGTAGGGATTTTTATTATTTTGGGGGGACTTTTTATTTTATTAGGGGGATTAGATTAGGTGTAATTAGTTTTAAAAAATTGTAATTATTTTATTTTTTTCTGTAATTTAGTGTTGTTTTTTTCGTAATTTAGTTTATTTAATTTAATTGTAATTAATTGTAGTTAATTTAGGTAATTTATTTAATGATAGTGTAGTGTTAGGTGTAATTGTAACTAGGAAGTTATTAAATAGTTACTAACTATTTAATAACTATTCTACCTAGTTAAAATAAATACAAAGTTGCCTGTAAAATAAAAATAAACCCTAAGATAGATACAATGTAACTATTAGTTATATTGTAGATATATTATGGTTTATTTTATAGGTAATTATTTAGTTTTACATAGGAATAATTTAGTGAATTGTAGTTATTTTATTTAGATTTATTGTAATTATATTTAAATTATGGGGATTAGGGTTAAACTTAGGTTTAGGGGTTAATAACTTTATTATAGTGGCGGCAACATTGGGGGCAGCTGATTAGGGGTTAATAAGTGTAGGTAGGTTGCGACGACATTGTGGCAGCAGAATAGGGGTTAATAACTATAATCTAGGTGTCGGTAATGTTGGGGGCGACAGATTAGGGGTTCATAAGTATAATGTAGGTGGCGGCGGTGTCCGGAGCGGCATATTAGGGGTTAATAATATAATGTAGGTTGCAGCGATGTTGGGGGTAGCAGATTTGGGGTTAATAAGTGTATTATTAGGGGTGTTTAGACTCGGGGTTCATGTTAGGGTGTTAGGTGTAGACATAAAAAGTATTTCCCCATAGGAATCAATGGGGATGCGTTAGGAGCTGAACGCTGCTTTTTTGCAGGTGTTAGGTTTTTTTTTCAGCCGAATCAGCCCCATTGATTCCTATGAGGAAATCATGCATGAGCACGTTTAGCCAGCTCACCACTACCGTAAGCAGCACTGGTAATACAGTGAGATGTGGAGCTAAATTTTGCTCTACGCTCACTACCAGCGTTGTTTGTAGGTGAGTGGTGAGCATAAACTGCTCGGTAGCCCCGCAAACCTTACAGACAAAAACTCATCATCTAGCCAACTGTTTTTCAAAGGAAAGCAAGAAGCGCTAAACTATCACCCCTGTGTGCTATTTAAAAGAATAATCTCACAGTTATTCTAAAAATATGTACAAGAATGGGAATAAACAGTGCTTTACCTGTATGCAAAATTATAAATCGTTAACTGTATTCTGAGGTTAAAATCAATGTTGCTCACTAATGTTACTTATTATGCACAGTAAAAAAATGCGAACAAAAAACAGTGCTTTACCTGTATGCAAATACTGGCTAGCTAGTGATATACATCAACAGTTTTAAATTAATTTGAAAAATAAAAAATTAGAGTGTTGAAACAATATGCAATTTAATTTCTTCAAACCTTATAACAATTTTACATTTGAAAAACCATTAGTCTAATGTGAATAAACACATATAAAACCATGTACAAATACAGGAGGACATCTCCTCCGACCTATATTTTAAAACTCTGTGTTTCTGCCACTTTCTAACTACTATGCCTAATAATTCAAAACCACCTTTAGACGATTATATTTCTAAGTTTACAGTGCAAAATAAAGTCCATCAATGATTGTGCAAGTAATAATTGTATAGTGGGGATACTTTACCAGTCCCTTTGCCGTTTTGATATAGAGCTGTTGTGCAATATACTTGCGGTCTAACCTTAGTTCACTAAATATTGGAAAGTTCACTTGTATCAATCCACCTTTTAACATTGCAAATTTGATTTGATACACTCTTGCAAAATTGAATTATACTTGCAATAAACCTTACATATAAACTTCCATAAAAACTTGCATAGAAACTTCCAGGGTTACATACAAACTTTCAAGCTTGCAGGGTATATGACGGGTTGACTCTGATATATGAGCTAGTTCATTAAGGTTACAATCGGTCTGAATTAACCAATGTATATACACTGATGCATTACAGTATTGATACAAATAATTGTATAGTGGGGATACTTTACCAGTCCCTTAAAAAGAGGTCAGAGGTGATATCGGAGGCCGATTGGTCTAAGGTTAGACCGCAAGTATATTGCACAACAGCTCTATATAAAAACGGCAAAGGGACTGGTAAAGTATCCCCACTATACAATTATCACTTGCACAATCACTGATGGACTTTATTTTGCACTGTAAACTTAGAAATATAATCGTCTAAAGGTGGTTTTGAATAATTAGGCATAGGAGTGAGAAAGTGGCAGAAACACACGGCTAGATTTAGAGTTTTGTCGGTAAGGACCCACGTAGCTAACGCTGGCTTTTTTCTGGCCGCACCTTTAAAATAACTCTGGTATTGAGAGTCCACAGAATGGCTGCGTTAGGCTCCAAAAAAGGAGAATAGAGCATATTTAACGCCACTGCAACTCTCGATACCAGAGTTGCTTACGGACGCGGCCAGCCTCAAAAACGTGCTCGTGCACGATTCCCCCATAGGAAACAATGGGGCTGTTTGAGCTGAAAAAAAACCTAACACCTGCAAAAAAGCCGCGTTCAGCTCCTAACGCAGCCTCGTTGTTTGCTATGGGGAAACACTTCCTACGTCTGCACCTAACACCCTAACATGTACCCCGAGTCTAAACACCCCTAACCTTACACTTATTAACCCCTATTCTGCCGCCCCCGCTATCGCTGACCCCTGTATATTATTTTTAACCCCTAATCTGCCGCTCCGTAAACCGCCGCTACTTACATTATCCCTATGTACCCCTAATCTGCTGTCCCTAACACCGCCGACCCCTATATTATATTGATTAACCCCTAATCTGCCGCCCACAACGTCGCCTCCACCTGCCTACACTTATTAACCCCTAATCTGCCGAGCGGACCGCACTACTATTATTATAAAGTTATTAACCCATAATCCGCCTCACTAACCCTATAATAAATAGTATTAACCCCTAAACTGCCCTCCCTAACATCGCCGACACCTAACTTCAATTATTAACCCCTAATCTGCCGACCGGAGCTCACCGCTATTCTAATAAATGTATTAACCCCTAAAGCTAAGTCTAACCCTAACACTAACACCCCCCTAAATTAAATATAATTTTAATCTAACGAAATTAATTAACTCTTATTAAATAAATTATTCCTACTTAAAGCTAAATACTTACCTGTAAAATAAATCCTAATATAGCTACAATATAAATTATAATTATATTATAGCTATTTTAGGATTAATATTTATTTTACAGGTAACTTTGTATTTATTTTAACCAGGTACAATAGCTATTAAATAGTTAAGAACTATTTAATAGCTAAAATAGTTAAAATAATTACAAATTTACCTGTAAAATAAATCCTAACCTAAGTTACAATTAAACCTAACACTACACTATCAATAAATAAATTAAATAAAATACCTATAATTATCTACAATTAAACCTAACACTACACTATCAATAAATAAATTAAATACAATTCCTACAAATAAATACAATGAAATAAACTAACTAAAGTACAAAAAATAAAAAAGAACTAAGTTACAAAAAATAAAAAAATATTTACAAACATTAGAAATATATTACAACAATTTTAAACTAATTACACCTACTCTAAGCCCCCTAATAAAATAACAAAGCCCCCCAAAATAAAAAAATGCCCTACCCTATTCTAAATTACTAAAGTTCAAAGCTCTTTTACCTTACCGGCCCTGAACAGGGCCCTTTGCGGGGCATGCCCCAAGAAGTTCAGCTCTTTTGCCTGTAAAAAAAAACATACAATACCCCCCCCAACATTACAACCACACCACCCACATACCCCTAATCTAACCCAAACCCCCCTTAAATAAACCTAACACTAAGCCCCTGAAGATCTCCCTACATTGAGTCGTCTTCACCCAGCCGAGCCAAATTCTTCATCCAAGCGGAGCAAGAAGAGGTCCTCCATCCGGTAGAAGTCTTCATCCAAGCGGGGCAGAAGAGGTCTTCCATCCGATTGAAGTCTTCATCCAAGAGGCATCTTCTATCGTCATCCATCCGGAGTGGAGCGGCAGCATCCTGAAGACCTCCGACGCGGAACATCCATCCTGGCTGACGACTGAACGACGAATGACGGTTCCTTTAAATGACGTCATCCAAGATGGCGTCCCTCGAATTCCGATTGGCTGATAGAATCCTATCAGCCAATCGGAATTAAGGTAGGAATATTCTGATTGGCTGATGGAGTCAGCCAATCAGAATCAAGTTCAATCCGATTGGCTGATCCAATCAGCCAATCGGATTGAGCTTGCATTCTATTGGCTGATTGGAACAGCCAATAGAATGCGAGCTCAATCTGATTGGCTGATTGGATCAGCCAATTGGATTGAACTTGATTCTGATTGGCTGATTCCATCAGCTAATCAGAATATTCCTACCTTAATTCCGATTGGCTGATAGAATCCAATCAGCCAATCGGAATTCGAGGGACACCATCTTCGATGACGTCATTTAAAGGAACCGTCATTCGTCGTTCAGTCGTCAGCCAGGATGGATGTTCCGCGTCGGAGGTCTTCAGGATGCTGCCGCTCCACTCCGGATGGATGATGATAGAAGATGCCTCTTGGATGAAGACTTCAATCGGATGGAAGACCTCTTCTGCCCCGCTTGGATGAAGACTTCTACCAGATGGAGGACCTCTTCTTGCTCCGCTTGGATGAAGAATTTGGCTCGGCTGGGTGAAGACGAAGGTAGGGAGATCTTCAGGGGCTTAGTGTTAGGTTTATTTAAGGGGGGTTTGGGTTAGATTAGGGGTATGTGGGTGGTGGGTTGTAATGTTGGGGTTTATAATTTTGCATACAGGTAAAGCAATGTTTATTCCCATTCTTGTACATATTTTTAGAATAACTGTGAGATTATTCTTTTAAATAGCACACAGGGGTGATAGTTTAGCGCTTCTTGCTTTCCTTTGAAAAACAGTCGGCTAGATGATGAGTTTTTGTCTGTAAGGTTTGGAAGACCTCTTCTGCCCCGCTTGGATGAAGACTTCTACCAGATGGAGGACCTCTTCTTGCTCCGCTTGGATGAAGAATTTGGCTCGGCTGGGTGAAGACGACTCAAGGTAGGGAGATCTTCAGGGGCTTAGTGTTAGGTTTATTTAAGGGGGGTTTGGGTTAGATTAGGGGTATGTGGGTGGTGGGTTGTAATGTTGGGGGGGGGTATTGTATGTTTTTTTTTACAGGCAAAAGAGTTGAACTTCTTGGGGCATGCCCCGCAAAGGGCCCTGTTCAGGGCTGGTAATGTAAAAGAGCTTTGAACTTTAGTAATTTAGAATAGGGTAGGGCATTTTTTTATTTTGGGGGGCTTTGTTATTTTATTAGGGGGCTTAGAGTAGGTGTAATTAGTATAAAATTGTTGTAATATATTTCTAATGTTTGAAAATATTTTTTTTATTTTTTGTAACTTAGTTCTTTTTTATTTTTTGTACTTTAGTTAGTTTATTTCATTGTATTTATTTGTAGGAATTGTATTTAATTTATTTATTGATAGTGTAGTGTTAGGTTTAATTGTAGATAATTATAGGTATTTTATTTAATTTATTTATTGATAGTGTAGTGTTAGGTTTAATTGTAACTTAGGTTAGGATTTATTTTACAGGTAAATTTGTAATTATTTTAACTATTTTAGCTATTAAATAGTTCTTAACTATTTAATAGCTATTGTACCTGGTTAAAATAAATACAAAGTTACCTGTAAAATAAATATTAATCCTAAAATAGCTATAATATCAATATAATTTATATTGTAGCTATATTAGGATTTATTTTACAGGTAAGTATTTAGCTTTAAATAGGAATAATTTATTTAAGAAGAGTTAATTAATTTCGTTAGATGTAAATTATATTTAATTTAGGGTGGTGTTAGTGTTAGGGTTAGACTTAGCTTTAGGGGTTAATACATTTATTAGAATAGCGGTGAGCTCCGGTCGGCAGATTAGGGGTTAATAATTTAAGTTAGGTGTCGGCGATGTTAGGGAGGGCAGATTAGGGGTTAATATTATTTATTATAGGGTTAGTGAGGCGGATTAGGGGTTAATAACTTTATTATAGTAGCGGTGCGGTCCGCTCGGCAGATTATGGGTTAATAAGTGTAGGCAGGTAGAGGCGACGTTGAGGGGGACAGATTAGGGGTTAATAAATATAATATAGGGGTCGGCGGTGTTAGGGGCAGCATATTAGGGGTACATAGCTATAATGTAGGTGGCGGCTCTTTGCGGTCGGCAGATTAGGGGTTAATTATTGTAGGTAGCTGGCGGCGACGTTGTGGGGGGCAGGTTAGGGGTTAATAAATATAATACAGGGGTCGGCGGTGTTAGGGGCAGCAGATTAGGGGTACATAAGTATAACGTAGGTGGCGGTCGGCAGATTAGGGGTTAAAAAAATTGAATCGAGTGGCGGCGATGTGGGGGGGCCTCGGTTTAGGGGTACATAGGTAGTTTATGGGTGTTAGTGTACTTTAGAGCACAGTAGTTAAGAGCTTTATGAACCGGCGTTAGCCCAGAAAGCTCTTAACTACTGACTTTTTTCTGCGGCTGGAGTTTTGTCGTTAGATTTCTAATGCTCACTTCAGACACGACTCTAAATACCGGAGTTAGAAAGATTCCATTGAAAAGATAGGATATGCAAATGACGTAAGGGGATCTGCGGTATGGAAAAGTCGCGGCTGAAAAGTGAGCGTTAGACCCTTTTTTGAGTGACTCCAAATACCGGCGGTAGCCTAAAACCAGCGTTAGGAGCCTCTAACGCTGGTTTTCACGGCTACCGCCAAACTCCAAATCTAGGCCACAGAGTTTTAAAATATAGGTCGGAGGAGACATCCTCCTGTATTTGTACATGGTTTTATATGTGTTTATTCACATAAGACTAATGGTTTTCAAATGTAAAATTGTCATAAGTTTTTAAGAAATTAAATTGTATATTGTTTCAACACTCTAATTTTTTATTTTTTATTTTTCAAATTAATTTAAAACTGTTGATGTATATCACTAGCTAGCCAGTATTTGCATACAGGTAAAGCACTGTTTTTTGTTCGCATTTTTTTACTGTGCATAATAAGTAACATTAGTGAGCAACATTGATTTTAACCTCAGAATACAGTTAACGATTTATAACACAGAAACCCTGTACAAAGTTGTCAGCAAGTATTAAAGGTTGGATTTCTGATATCAGATGGATCTAAATAATTAATCTCAATATTCATATTCAAAAGGTTAAACACTATCGAAAGGAGGAGGAAGACAATCTCGCTTACCGGAGCAGAACACTGAGAGCTTGTGGAGATGCTGAGGCAGTCACTGAAGCGGCTGTGATGTCACTCACCACACTGGATCCTGAGTTGTGGTCAGCAATGAAGCAAACAAATGAATACTGTGTAGCAGGAAGCGGATGACTTTAGCTGAGAAGAACTTGAAGAGAACTTACAAAAGTAAGTTAGCAAAGCAATTCCAATGAGGAGTAGTAGAGGAAGAGCTTGGAGAAGCTGTAGTAATGTGTACCAAATATTACCAAGCAATGAGTTGAAATTGAGGTTGTATTTTAAAGGCACAGGTTTGCACAGGTGATATGAGAAATGATTCTTAAAGGTACATACATACCAATTATGCACAATATAGTATGTATAATAAAGTATGCCCAAAATATGTATTACAGCCAATCACTTTAGCAAATGTTTATGCACCAAATACAGGCCAATGGGCCTTTTTTAGAAATGTATTGATGGAGCTATTGGGAATAGCTAAAGGGACAATTATCCTAGCCAGAGATTGCAATGTTGCCATGGAACCCCCTCTAGATTGCTCCCATTGAAAAAGCTCTATACCCAAAACCTCTTTTAAAACCATTGCCAAATGCTTTCATGAAGCCACTCTCCTCGATGTGTGGAGGATACATCACCTCACACAAAAAAAAAAGTTCGATTTTTTCCATCCAGATGTTCTCCAGACAGGACTACGGGGTCAATTTATTAATATCATGTCCGCTGCACATCGATAAATGCCGCTAGCAGGGGGTGTCAATCAACCTGATCATATTTGATTGAATTGATTTATTTCCACAACCTCAGAGCAAGCTGACAGGTTATGGAGCAGCGGTCTCTAGACTGCTGCTTCATAACTTCATAACAGAGCTTGATAAATTGACCCCTACATCTTTATAGATCAAATTCTTTAAAGTCTAACTCTGTCCGATGATTCAGATATAGTACTGACCCCATGGTCTGACCACTCTATGATTTCTTTTTCTTTTGCCTGGCTTGACAGACCAACAACTGACTTTTGCTGGAGACTTGATGACACCCTCCTTCTCAAACCCCAAATATTAGAAAAGATCACACATACCCTGTCAGAGTACTTCCAACATAATGTAGTACCTTAATCTTCCCCAAGCCTTATTTGAAAGGTCCACAAGGAGGTAATCTGAGGGGAATTTATAAACAGAAGTTAATGCAACAGCTTTGCAACCTGGAACTCAGCTCATATGTTAAATCCCTCTGAACCTTTGTGTGTCTCTCAATTACAAAAATGCAGACAAGACTTAAATAACCATATCAACAGAGAAGCACATAGAAAGGCTCTATACCTTAAAAAACTATCTTGTAGAGGGTAACAAAGCAGGCTCCCTGTTTTCTAGCATTAGTTTTATCCAAAAGATGGCCTCATCTACCAAAACTACTATCTTTGACTGCAAAAACATTGCAAGACTAGATCCCTAAGCACAGATTTTACTTTATCACCTACCATAGCACTGTTTAACAAAGACCCCAAACTCGGTTACAAATAGATTTACATAGTGCTAAATTACTAATTGTCCAGTTCTGGAAATCCCCTCAGTTACCTACTTTAGATCTGTGGCTATGCAAAACAGAGGAATTGTTTCTCCTAGAAGAGTATGGATTATGTCGCAAAAATAAGATTTTACTATTTGGGGATATTACATTTTATTGGGAGACAAATCTTTCATTTACAACAATATCACTTCCCTATCCACTTTAATATATTTTAATCTCCATATCATGCCCCTTCATTTTTAAGAGACGTTTGCATTCAGACACTTTCATTAACAAGTCTCTGCATTTTGCAATGACTGTGAGATGCTAGCTACAGACCCAGTGATGTTTAATGAATCTAGTCCAGCTTATGAAATCAAGAGAAATTTTGAGTGGCAGAAGAGTTATTTTTATACCTACAGGAATTTTTAACATTTACCAAAGGCTTTAACATGTTTCATTCCTGGCAGCTTCTGAGTTAATGTATTGAAAGACATGTTTCTTTCTTATGTATTCCTTGTATATTTTATTTAGCTTAATGTTCATTTAAAAAAAAATAATATAACACTTTCACAGACAAAAAAAAGACACTGCATTCACTTTACATAAAGCATACTGAAATGTGCTTGGCTACAGGAAGTCGTATTGCACATTAATTTAAGGAATTTCAGTAAACTAGCAGAAATTTGCATGCTGGTTTATTATAAACACTGTTATATATGGTTTATTATAGACACTGTCACATATGTTCACCTAACTCTAAAATAGTACTTTATTTTTTTTTTTCTATTTTGAAATTATGGTGATTAAAAAATACATTTTTTTTACAGAGGATATTAATTTCTATTATGTATTGTATTTTGCTGCTTGGAATAAGAAAATGCCTCTTTGACTTGCCACAGATTGTTGAGCATGTGTCCAGCACTGTGAGGGAAAAAATAAAGCTGTATGGAAGCAACACCAAAGTCAAGGATGTCATCTGCTGTCACTGCTAGGATCTGTTACTTGTATCCGGAATGTTATTAATATTTTTATTATTTATTTGCAAAGCTTTAGATTATGCAGTTTACAATCAGCTCATTCTGGATAAAGTTTAAGGGCCAGATTACAAGTGGTGATCTATTTTCACTCGAGCACTTATTGTGCTCGAAGTAAAAAAAGAGTGTTGCCTAATTAGCATGTGTATTACAAGCTGAAAGTGAAAAAGTAGCGCAAGAACGAAAAATTAAGGCGCTAACTTCAGGACTTCAGATATAGCAAACTGCGCTAACTCCCTCTCCTTTTCTATTTATCGCTTGTGTGCTAACCTGACACTGCACTAGACCAACTGCGCTAAAGTCAAAGGTGTATTAGGGATACTTTAAATTCCTATTTTCTTCCCTAGAATTCTTTTAAATATATTTTTTTGTAATACATATATATATATATATATATATATATATAAAGAGAGAGAGAAAGAGAGAAAAAGAGAGAGAGAGAGAGAAAGAAAGAAAGAAAGAAAGAAAGAAAGAAAGAAAGAAAGAAAGAAAGAAAGAAAGAAAGAAAGAAAGAAAGAAAGCGAGAGAGAGAGAAATTTACAAATAAAAAGAACAATTTTTTTGGGGCTGAAGAACATAGGAGTTTAAAGTATTTATATGTAAAAAACATTAAAACAGAAATAAAAATTATACTGTATGATTAAAGATATTTGACATGGCAGAGCTCAAAAGTATGTATATATATTTAAACATATAACACAGAAATATACAGGTATATATATATATATATATATATATATATATATATATATATATATATATATGTGTGTATACATGTTTACATACACACATACACATAAATAGACATTTATACACATGTATAAATGTACACACATACAGTATATTGGAGCCCTTTCCAGTCCAACACATTGCCATATACTATATATCCTTTTAACCATTTTAAAACCATTTTATCAATGTTAAAATTATATTTGTTAATAAAAAGTGTATATACTGTATGAGTATGTTTATTTTAATATGTTTTTGATTTGTTTTGTTAATTTATTTTTTAACCCTTACACTTTAATTCAGGTCTCAATTTTGGATTTCATTTGAGTGCAACCTATAACTTTCAACTTGTAATATGAGAACTATTTAGTGTGGTTCTGAAAGTATAGGGTGTACTAGATCCCTGGTTTTCAAACCTGTCCTCAGGCCTCCCTGTAAGGCTAAATTTTGAGGATTTCTGAACTAAAACAGAGGTGAAATAATAAGCTGATTAGTAAACACTCGGCTAGATTATGAGTTTTGCGGTAAGCTGAAAAAGAAGCATTAAAAGGTCCTAACGCTGCTTTTTCACTACCGCTGCAGGTTTCGGGCCCCCACACACTTTTTTGGCCTTTACCGCAAACAGACTTAAGTAAACTTCATAAACCCTTTTTTCTATGGGACTTCCATAGCGCTGGTATTACGAGTCTGTCATGAGAGGCCAAAAAGTGAGCGGTACACCCTTTACCTCCAAGATCCGTAACGCATTTTAAAGTCAGTAGTTATGAGTTTTACACTACAACACTGTAGAATAAAACTCATAACTAAAGTGCTAAAAGTACACTAACACCCACAAACTATCTATTAACCCCTAAACCGAGGCCCTCCTGCATCGCAAACACTAAAATTAAATTATTAAACCCTAATATGCCGCTCCGGACATCGCCACCACTATAATAAACATATTAACCACTAAACTGACACACTCCCGCCTCGCAAACACTAGTTAAATAATATTAACCCCTAATCTGCTGCCCTTAACATCGCCGCCCCCTACATTATATTTATTAACCCCTAATCTGTCGCCCCCAACGTCGCCGCCACTATATTAAATTTCTTAACCCCTAAACCTAAGTCTAACCCTAACCCTAACACCCCCTAATTGAAATATAATTTAAATAAATCTAAATAAAATTACTATCATTAACTACATTATTTCTATTTAAAACTAAATACTTACCTGTAAAATAAACCCAAAGCTAGCCACAATATAACTAATAGTTACATTGTAGCTATCTTATGGTTTATTTTTATTTTACAGGCAAGTTTGTATTTATTTTAACTAGGTATAATAGTTATTAAATAGTTATTAACTATTTAATAACTACCTAGCTAAAATAATTACACATTTACCTATAAAAGAAAACCTAACCTAAGTTACACTAACACCTAACACTACACTACAATTAAATAAATTACATAAATTAAATACAATTAAATAAATTAAATTAAATGAGCTAAATCACACAAAAAACCCACTAAATTGCAGAAAATAAAAAACAAATTGCAGATCTTTAAACTAATTAAACCTAATCTAAGAGCCCTATCAAAATAAAAAAGCCCCCAAAAATAAAAAAAACCCTAGCCTAAACTAAACTACCAATAGCCCTTAAAAGGGCCTTTTGCGGGGCATTGCCCCAAAGAAATCAGCTCTTTTTCCTGTAAAAAAAAATACAAACATCTCCCCAACAGTAAAACCCACCACCCACCTTGGAAAGAAATTACACAATATCTTTAAGATTTTTTTTAGACCTTATATTGTAATATAGAAGCCACTCCTTCATATACACAACCCTGCATATTAACATAAACATCTCTCAAGGTAAAAGTAGTGTTTTGAAAATTCTTTGAACCTCATCATACTGAAGAGTCTTCAGAGATCATCCAGCCTGAGCAAAGAGCTTTAGATCATTGGGTCATAAATAACCAATTTTAACTGTTTACATAGAGAGCACAATTATTATTTTATATTTATCTTAGAATAGGCATATCAATAGATTTATGCAGAACTAAATTTAAGATAGGCTTATTCTGGATCTGAGAATATTCTCAGGCTATACAATAGAAGAATATTTAAGGACTGCTAACAAGAATATAATGCATTAAACTTAATCTCTCCACAGTACTATAAAATATAGAAAATGTAATGACATAAAGGAGCAGTAGTAGATCATGTGTTATCATACTCACAGGTTCCACATCCCTGATATATATATATATATATATATATATATATATATATATATATATATATATATATGTATAAAAAAAAGTTCGTTACTAGGATAACTAAGCAAATAAATATAATGGTCAGCCTTAAGAAACTTAAACTGTTCTCAACTGTGAGACCTGAAATTAGGTGGCTAACTGTTGTGTGCAAGCGAAAATGCGTTTTTTGCTGCTCTTTGAACTCGCCAGAAACTATTTACTTTCAACTTATGTGTGCTATCCGACGCATGCAAAAAGCTTACTTCTAGCGAAGTCAGCGCACAAACTGGAGGGATAAATAATGCTCCACTTGTAATCTAGCCCTTAATGAGAATATGATAATGCACAGTTACCTTAGTGTTATAATTTTGTAGTTGTAAACTGCTGTGGATAAAAAGTTAAATATTTGGTATATTTACATCAAAATACTATATTTATTCAGTATTCTTCTTAACAAATTTTCTCTGATATGAAATTTAAATTAGTGTAGGTTGTAGAAAATGTTAGCTTCAAATTTCTCAGCTGTAATTATTATTTTTATATATTGTTTCATTATAAAAACTAGTTAGCATATTCTGTATATTTTCACCACCACTGCTTAATCAGCTGGTTAGTTTTTATGGAGTAATAATATAATCTTGGTTTCCTACAGAATAGCTCTTCTTCAATAGGAACTGACTAGCAATTAAACATTTGTTTTTCTCTTTTCTCCCTCCTGTTTTAAACAAAGACGTGCATCTCCTATTTCAGGATATAATATAAACAGCCTTTGAATCAGTTCCTAGACCAGCATTTTCTTTTTCCACTCAATTTTTTGTTTATTATGGTCTTAATATTGACTTTTCTGTACTTTAGAAACAAATCATTGACTACCTTATTGCTAGCTGAGGCATATTGTCGTACGACAAAGAATTAATTAAAGCTGTGATGGTACAATTAGTGTTAAGTACAAATTATAAAGGCATTTTCTTGGATGTTTTATAGCTTTAAAGGCAAACTACCACAGAGCCGCTGTTATCAATTACAATAACATTATGCTTGTACTAGCTGACACAGCAATCTTATGTGATCTGATTGACTCTTCTATCAAGTGACAAATGTTTCAACCAGTTTTAAATGAATGGGCCTAATGAAGAAAAAAAAATTGCCATATAATGAAGTGAATCAAAGCATGCATTTTTGGCATTCTTCTTAAAAAGAAGAGCTGAGCTGCAATAGTAACTTGAGCCAAGATCACTAGATATAGGGGAAGTTTTACAACATAAATGCAAATACTTGATTGCTAGAATTTTATGAATTGGCCAAAATATATATCTTATAATACTCCACTTCATTTATATCCCCACTCTATTCCAAACAACAGGACCTTCCTGTAAATAAGAGACTATGGGCCATATTACATGTGGCACGCTACTTAGCGCTTTTGCTCATCACAAACACAGTTCGAAGTACATTTTTAAAGCGGGCAGGTTAGGGGGTGTATTACAAGTTGAAAATAAAATGTTTGCCTGCGAGTGAAACATGATGAGCGCAAACTTCAGGACTCCAGATATTACATCCGTGCTAACTTCTTCTCCCTATAGACTTTAATAGAGCGCATTGTTAAAAAAACCTGAACACTGCTAAACCCAAAGGTAGTTATGCATACTTTACATAGAAGAAAATGTTCTTTTCATATATATATATATATATACAGTATATATACAACAAAAAGAGAAAAGAACAGGCGCAACACCTCTAAGTGCAATATATCAGTAAAATTACACAATTTATTTAACAGGTTCACAATTTAAAACTCACAAAGATGACCTCAACAAAAATGAGGTATGATATAGGCACTGGAGAACCATCCAGGTCTCTCAAACGATATCCCTTGGTTGTTATTCTCAGCCACTTATAACATCTAGTATTAGGGCGTCCTAGAGTCACACTTGCAAAACAAATGGGCTTCTTGTTGTTGGGATAACCGTCACAACCTCCAAATTCAGGGGGTATAAAGTACTTGGATATAGTCTGGTTCGATAGACACGCCACTCTAAATCAGCTGTGTGCAAGCGTTAAAGCCGGCAGCCTGCATCAGCTGTTTGTGGTAGCGAGTATGTGGTGGGCGTGGCCTTACGCATTTCGTAAGGGTTCTCCTTACTTTGTCAGAGGCTGGAGAAGAGTCCATGAGCTAGTGACGTATGGGATATACATTCCTACCAGGAGTGCCAAAGTTTCCCAAACCTCAAAATGCCTATAAATACACCCCCCACCACACCCACAATTCAGTTTAACGAATAGCCAAGAAGTGGGGTGATAAGAAAGGAGCGAAAGCATCAACACGGAATTGGAATAATTGTGCTTTATACAAAAAAAATCATAACCACCATAAAAAGGGTGGGTCTCATGGACTCTTGCCAATATGAAAGAAATTAATTTATCAGGTAAATTCTTACATAAATTATGTTTTCTTTCATGTAATTGGCAAGAGTCCATGAGCTAGTGATGTATTTGATAGCAAATACCCAAGATGTGGAACTCCACGCAAGAGTCACTAGAGAGGGAGGGATAAAAATAAAGACAGCCAGTTCCGCTGTGAAATTAATCCACAACCCAAATCAAAAGTTTTAATCTTATAATGAAAAAAAAAAACTGAAATTATAAGCAGAAGATTCAAACTGAAACAGCTGCCTGAAGTACTTTTCTACCAAAAACTGCTTCTGAAGAAGAGAAAACATCAAAATGGTAGAATTTACTAAAAGTATGCAAAGAAGACCAAGTTGCTGCTTTGCAAATCTGATCAACAGAAGCTTCATTCTTAAAAACCCAGGAAGTGGAAACTGACCTAGTAGAATGAGCCGTAATCCTCTGAGGCGGGGAATTACCCGACTCCAAATAGGCATGATGAATCAAAAGCTTTAACCAAGATGCCAAATAAAAAGCAGAAGCCTTCTGACCTTTCCTAGAACCAGAAAAGATAACAAATAGACTAGAAGTCTTTCTGAAATCTTTAGTAGCTTCAACATAATATTTCAAACCTCTTAACACATCCAAAGAATGTAAAGATCTCTCCAGAGAATTCTTAGGATTAGGACACAATGAAGGGACAACAATTTCTCTACTAATGTTGTTGGAATTCACAACTTTAGGTAAAAATTCAAAAGAAATCCACAAAACCGCCTTATCCTGATGAAAAATCAGAAAAGCAGACTCACAAGAAAGAGCAGATAATTCAGAAACTCTTCTAGCAGAAGAGATGACCAAAAGGAACAATACTTTCCAAGAAAGTAATATAATGTTCAGAGAATGCATAGGCTCAAACGAAGGAGCCTGTAAAGCCTTCAAAACCAAATTAAGACTCCAAGGAGGAGAAATTGATTTAATGACAGGCTAGATACGAACCAAAGCCTGTACAAAACAATGAATATCAGGAAGTTTAGCAATTTTTCTGTGGAACAGAACAAAAAGAGCAGAGATTTGTCCTTTCAAATAACTTGCAGACAAACCCTTACCTAAACCTTCCTGAAGAAACTGTAAAATTCTAGAAATTCTAAAAGAATGCCAAGAGAATTTATGAGAAGAGCAACATGAGATGTAAGTCTTCCAAACTCGATAATAAATCTTTCTAGACACAGATTTACGAGCCTGCAACATAGTATAATCACTGAGTCAGAGAAACCTCTATGACTTAGCACTAAGCGTTCAATTTCCATACCATCAAATTTTTTTTTTTTTTAGAATCAAAGTTTTTTATTGAGGAATACCAGATATACAAGGGTAACATACGATAAACATTATACATAGAATTTAAACATGTCACCTCTGAGGCTTTGTCAAGCCATTAACCTCTAGCATAACATGAAGTAATCACATTCTGGCATTACCTCTTTTTCGTTTTGTTTCCTATGTTATAACACAGAAAGAAGAAAAAAACCATTCACAATTTAAATATCCATAGCAACTTGTACATCCTATAGTATGGTAGACTAAATATGACATAAAGATGTATTTGGATTCTATATAAATAAAAAAGGGATATAAGAAAAACTTATAACAATACATTAACAATTGCGGATAAATACCGCTTATTTGTTCACTAACAGTAAGGGTGAACAGTAGCTAAAGGTGAAGGCGGGAGGCGGAGCCATAAGTTATATTGGAGCTAATGAGTTCCCCAGGTTGTTATCATGATGGCTGATCTTTACAAGTATACTTAAGTGGAAACCTGATAAAAGTCTCAGGGCTTTTGTGTATATAATGAATAAGATTACATTCTGGAGCAGTTATTCTCAAAGAGGGGTATTAGGGTATATGCACTATGAGTTATAAGACAAATGATAGCATACATGGTTCAACCTAGAACTATCTATCTATATAGTAAATAGTGTATTGCACTTAGGCCGTTAGATTAGGTAGACATTTAATAAGCATATATACATGTAGTAATACCCACATCTCATAGCTAGGGATAACAGAAAATATGTACACGTAGTTGTCTGACTTTGGCACAACATGACTAGTATCATCGACAGGAGCTAAATGATTAGCTAAATATAAGAATAACATTTCTGAGAACCTGCAGTAGGGAAAACATTGTCAGATGGGATAGCCAGGATAGAGTAGCAAAAATCCCACAAGAGACATGGAGAATACCGCTAACTACCACTATATATAATATGTTCGACTAGCAAGTGATCAATATGGATTAAGGATGACACCAATATAGAAGGGTCACAACCCCTGGGATAACGCCTTTCATAGCTGTAAGGAGATGTAAGACATCCGAGGATAACTGTGGACCTTACAACAATGTGACATAGTCGAGCTATTATACAAATAAATGCATCCGAGTTGTGTAATAATATAGGGTCTTAAAACCTTGTAGCAAGGATTATAGCATAGCGATTGATAGGGAGAAGCACCACTGTGAAATATTTTTACCTAGGTATGTCATTTTTATGCTATTGTGAGTTAGATATGTAAGATGGCATATATGGCCCTGAGTCACGTAGAATATAGGATGTTATATACATTATTCATAAACTAGCTGGGAGCCTGCAAACTTACCACAATCAGAATATTTCATTCATGTAAAGGTATCCTGTCATACATACAGATTCCTTAGTCATATCACGAACATATCTCCACATGAACTTTTGGTAAATTTACCATGTGTAAAACCTGACACAGTAAAATTATACTTCGGTGTCTGAAGAGTTATGGGCAATTACACTCTAATACTAACACACACCAAACGATATAATGAAGGGCTGCCTTCCAAAGGTTAACATGCGCAAGTTGAACTAGCTTATGTACAATTATTATAAGGTACAGTGTGGCCAGTGGGACCATATTAAGAGTGTGTAGAATTTTCTGAGTTAGACCTTAAATGGAATAGTTGCTTTAGGCGTAAATACATTTTGATTAGTCCGGAAGACTTACATTTAAGCTATTTGACCTATGTTTCACAGGTTTTCATAAGGCTAGAACTAAACATAGAACTGAGCAGCAGTATTTAAGTGAGTCTGTTAGTATTGGGTCCTGAGTTATAACCACCTTTTATACACGTTTCATCAAAGTGGCACAGATGTCTAACCTTAACAGTGTTACAATCTACATTTACACAGGTAAATTGGTAGCAAAATATAAGTATGGTATACCTCTAGTGGACTAGCACAAGGGAAGATGTTACTAATTGAAATATCCAGATACTTTCCTTTGTCAAACAAGCCCATAAGAGGCCATAGCGTAAGCATAGAATATATAACAATGATTAAGGTATTTTGCAGTATGTTTTACCCTTACATATCTATGGGGCTATTGTAATCATACTAAATATAAACTGCAGACAAATGTACAAAATACACAAACATTAACAGTGAGCAGTCTAGTAAATAATAAACAATAGGATGGGGTTATTCTCTAGGCTTATATTGCTAGAGCAGGCTAAAAAACAACCAAAACATATTTTGAAAGAAGTACTTCTCTATACCACTCGCACATGTCAATCTATACTAGATGTGTATGTGGCACAATATTTTTTTTTTATTTTTTTTTTAGTAACTTTGTATATAGACAAGCAGTATATAGTACCCTGCAACATATCATATCATAAAGCAGTATAAAACAGAAGCAACAAAACTTGGTTCTCTAGGGTAACAGCCCTAAGTCACATAAATAGCAGGAGACAGCTATATCTCTGTTACCTCCTACATCAAATTATCCACAGCTTAACAATGGTATGCCTGCGTTATGATCCAATGTAGTATGTATAAGTGATAGACATAAATGTCATAAATTATTAAACAGTCTGCAAACCTTATCCTCAAACATCTAAGTCCTCATCTAGGAAGCAGTGCAGTTCAAAATAGGACGTTGTAGCAATATGATTTTCTGAGAGCTGAACACTATTTAAATGTAAAAGCTCCAAAGTTATAAGCAAGACTACCCCACGCCAGATTTAACTATGAGTGTAGATAATTGCAGGAAGATCCGGAAGCTAGCTTTCTCTAGAGCCCCTGTAATAAAAAAAGTGTCTGCATAAGACCGGAGTCCTCTGGGGCCAAGATCACCTACACTCCAGACCATAGGAATACAGTCAGCATGGGAGGATGTAACCAGGCTGCGTGGACTGTACAACTGATCCGGTAGATATGTGTCGCCAAACTTTTGAGCGTTCCCGATGTTCTCCAGTGACTCTATTCGGCAGACTGGGTAAGAGGTCTCAGCGGGTGCCTCTCCCTCCTCTGTGAGAATTTCGCTGGATTCAGGTGCCCTCCGTTGAGCGCTCTGAGTGTAGGAGGTACCTGCCGCCACGGGACAATGCCGGGGCCCCACTGCACTGCCCCGGGCTAAAGAGGCCCTAGTGTTGAAATCATGTGTGGATACCGGAAGGGTAGCGTCCAATAATGGGTTGGCCCTGCAATGTAACACATCTATGCAGGCTGCGTGGTGCAGGTCTAGACGAGTAGATATGTCTTCCAATAGAAAGTAGATGAGTTCCATCTTTGTAGTGGTTCTTACAGTAGGCTAGCACCCCAAGTAGGCCTCCGGCTTCCCAAGGGCTTGTGACGTCACTGGCAGCAATGGAGTTTTTTTGTTTTTTTTTTCGTGCCGTTTGTTCCTGCGCCTCAAAGATAGGTTATGACTTCCAAATTATGACACTTCAATCCCCCTATGTTGCTCCTTCTGTAATCAGACGGTTAAGGACCTGTAAGAACCTTAAGGGAGATGGAGATCAGAGTCCAGCTGTACCATTTACTGATCTCGTCTTTGGGTCTGCTCACCCCTCTGAAATCAATCTAGCGTTAGGAAGGCGGTAGGGAAACCATAAAAGAAGAGATATCTAGGTCATCTTAGATCTGCTAGTAGTCCAGTCAGATTTTTATAGCTTGCCTGCTTGCTTAACAGCTATTTTGAAGCCCCTATAAGTTGTAATATTTGGGAGCTCTGTAAAGTTGCGTCCATTCTCTTTCACAGCTGGCTCCGCCCCCCTCCATACCATCAAATTTAATGATTTGAGATCCTGATGGAAAAACGAACCTTGAGATATAAGGTCTGGCCTTAATGGACGTGGCCAAGGTTGGCAACCGGAGTATATTGTATACTTCATGTGCAAAACTCTCATTTTCTTTATATTTCTTGTGTATATCTCTGTATACTTTGTAGTAGTGAATATTTAGTGTATTTTTGTAGAAATTATATTTAACATTGTGTTCTGTATTTGACACTGTTTATATTGTGCTTATATATTTTTGTATCAGCACATATTGATGCATGGCTATTGGTTTGACTGAATATTAGTTTTAACCAATGGGGATTTAGTACACCCTTTTTAAACTACCTCTGATTGAACCCTTGTATCAGTAGTGATTACGGCTCACGCGAAACGCATATACTGTCTTTTTGTATCCGTGTATTGTATTCTACAGTTGCTTTTTCCTCCTTGGAATACGCATTTTAATATGGATTATTAAAGATTTACCTTTTTATTCAAGTTGCTGCTACTGTTTCTCTTTTTGGATTGTATATACACATATTAACACATAAATATATATGTATATAAGCATATACATATATATTTACATTGCGGTCTAGGAGAACACACAGGTCGCATAGACCACAATGTAAAGGCACATTTCAGTGCTGTTTTTTTTTTTTTTCTAACACCCCACTTCCACCAACTTTGAAGCCGCAAAACTGCTTAGTGCACAGATACGCTCGCACACACACAGATACACGTTATTAATGGAAAACAATAATTTACATTTAAAAAACAATATAAATTTCACATAGCACAAGACCCCTGCATTTCTTGTGACACATCTGGAACACATACTCTTACAGTTATTCACATTATTTATTTTATGACAAAATTACATATCCTTAAGAAATTACTGAATAGCAATGTCTAAATATAAATATGCAAAGGAGCTGTATAATGCCTTCTCTTTTTGAACCAATAAAAGTTTTAAACACTGATTACCTCATGTTGTGTCACTATACACAACATACTCAACTTTTCACTTGCCAACCAGTTGCTATAACATTTTTTTGAGAGAATTAATTAGATAAAGAATAGGTGTTTGGAATTTCCTACAGATATCAAACATAAACAAATCTATTGCTAAGTAAAGCAGCACTGTGCAGTCACACACAGCTACTTAATCTCTCTCAGACTCTGCTCCTCGGCATAAAATGGCAGGCCAATTCCATTTTGACCCTTCTCTTAGGAGGAGGAGTCTCCTTAACTAAAACTGACTGCCTGGTATTTGTATCAAGCAGGCTTCTCATCTCTGCTCATTAGGTTTTAGGGGGGCATTCCCATGCATTGGGGGGCCCAGGGTGGGGGTGGTACTGCGCTTACAAATAGGATTTTTGTGATGCTGCCACCTAGCTCTCAGCTGAGCTGCTCAGGGACAGTTGTGGAACAAACTCCAGGTCACGTATTGCATCTGCAACTGCCCTGAGCGAGCCCTGAATAGTGGACCTCAGGGCCTGGTCACTCCTGCAAACCTTGTAGTTCTGCCACTACTGCTGTAATTATACTCATTAGTTTAAAGTCCCTTTAAAATATTTGTACATATTTGTTTTAAAATAGGACAATATGTTAAACAAAAACTTAAGGGTGAGATTTATTAAATGATAAACTTTAATATATTATACTTACACTAGTATGAATAGGTCTTCATGTCTTAAAATACACAAAATTAGCTTTTGGTATGTCAAGAATGTGATCTAAAATTGTATTCCCTAATTGCATGAACTGATTTCACTTTGCTAGCCAATTATGATATTGGAAACCTGTATACTCTTATATTGTTATATTTAATTGAGAAAAAAATTGCAAGCTCCCATTGTGGTAGTAGGGAGAGGTGGAGAAGCAGAATTTGAAGAAAAGTTTGCTCAGTTAATCTTACATATTCATCCAAGGAAAACAATACTGACCTGCTGTTTTAAAAGTAAGTTAGAAAATGGGTGGAGTTTACTGTGTCTGAAGTATTTAGAGCATTGAACAAATGCATTCAGTTATTTTATTTTTAAAAGAACATTAATCTTATATTTGTTTATAATATTAGACTTTATTCTCTTCTTTAAATATGTGTGGCTTCTTAGTTGCTTTAGAAAGCAAAGCAATGTTATTAAGTTATCTGGGAACTGAACATATTCCAAAGAGCTGCTATTGACTAGACAATCCGTCACTGCCACAGTGAGCAACGGTATAATTCCAACAATGATAAGACATAACTGACTGCTTAATGGTGGTTGATTTTATCGCATAACATTTGAACAGTTAACAATCAATCTATTAACACAAAAGCATTTCTTTCCAGGAAATTGTAGTTCTTAACCCATCAGAGCTTAAAACGTTGCAGAAAATCCCTAATTTATTTGGAGTATTTTTAAGTACAATTTTAGGAACAGAAAGGTAATCAAAATTTGTACTGATATGCTATTTTTTAAACTAATTTGTTTGTATTGCATTTTAAAGAGAAGCTAACAAGGTTATTCATTGTAAGATTGTATTTGCATATTCCTATTCAATACATTTAACAGCAGTAAAACACTTGACATTGAGATATTTAGTGGAAAATGGCTTCTGATTGCTCAGAAAATATAAAAGTTTCATACATAGGGGCCCATTTATCAAGCTCCGTAAGGAGCTTGTGGGCCTGTGTTTCTGGCGAGTCTTCAGACTCGCCAGAAACAGCAGTTATAAAGCAGCGGTCTAAAGACCGCTGCTCCATAACTCTGTCCGCCTGCTCTGAGCAGGCGGACAGGAATCTCCGGAATTCAACCCGATCGAGTACGATCGGGTTGATTGACAACCCCTGCTGGCAGACGATTGGCCGCGTGTCTGCAGGGGGTGGTGTTGCACCAGCAGCTCTTGTGAGCTGCTGGTGCAATGCTGAATACGGAGAGCGCATTATTCTCCGCATTCAGCAAGGTCTTGCGGACCTGATCCATGCTGTCGGATCAGGCCGCAAGACCTTTTATAATTCGGCCTCATTGTGTAGTTATAGTTTAAGTGTGCCTGACTGTTAACTATTAAACCCTGTTTTATAGATTCTATCAACTATGGATTGCAAATTTTTTTGAAGCTTTTTAGTTCCCTCAGTGTCTGAAAATGCTGAAAGTTTGAAGTTGATTGGTGATGGTAAACTTATACACCAACTTTCATAATATAAAAAAAATATCTTTAATTTAGGCAACTCCTTGTGAGGTCACATTTAAAAACGCATTATTTTGCATACAAAACTTACTTTGTTATTCCCCTTTATAATGCGCCTCTGGCTGCCTCCGTTCTAACTCTATTTTATTAAAGGGACTGTTTACTCAAAAAAATTCTCCCCTTTAATTTGTTCTCAATGATCCACTTTACTTGCTGGAGTGTATGCCCTCTCAAGCTACACAAACCTAGGCTTTCCCCATTCTGTAAACAAAGATCTACATGGTGGATATGGACATACTGTATATAAATCATAGATATAGTAAAGATTTATACAATATTAACTTTTTTTTTTTTTTTTAAAGAGGCAGGCCATAAAACCAATTTGCTTTCGATGAAATTTGATTATTTTACAAAATGACCTCCAATGTTTTCACTGTCACAATTTTCTGTAATTCCCTTGATTACCTTGATGCCCAAATGTTGCAGCAATGTCTGCTCATAAATGAGGAGATACACAACATAAGCAGGGACTCCTCCAGTATTCTGGGCACAGCATTTCTCCCTGGCAAGTTTTGCCTTGCTTATTCTCTTTATACCCTTAAAATGCCTTGCAAAATGTTCAACAAGCTTTTTGTATATGGGCCATGGGAACTAAAATGTTTTGCTTATTTCTTGTCACAAGTTTTTGTATGAGAGCCATAAAGGAACTTATAATACACCAGAACTCAATGAATACATTATTCTGTGAGAGGAAAACTTTCTCCCACTATTGTAAAAGCTGATTTGACTTATAAAAAAAAGTATTATAAAAAATATCTCAACTTTCCAGTATTATTGCTTGTGCTATCTCAAAATTACCTATAAAATATATTTCTGACACCTATTGAATCACTTGAGTGGTTGATTTGCCTGTAATTTGGCTGACAGAATGATAAATATATGTATGTGTGGAAATCGTATCTCAAAATGTATTGTTCATCCAATGCTCTTTGAATTGAATTTGACACAATGGGATAGATTACATATGGCGTGCTATTTAGTGCTCCCGCTCGAGCATACATTTCTGTAGAAGTAGGCTTTTTGCACTCGTCAGGTAGCACGTATTACAAATTGAAAGTAAAAAGTTTGCATGCGAGTAAAACCTGATGCGCGTTAACCTCCAGACTTATTGCAACACGCTAACCCAACAGTAGTTATTAATATTTACTATTCCAATGTTCTTCAAATACAGGAATATGTTCTTTTTATTGTAAATACATATATACAGTATCTCACAAAAGTGAGTACACCCCTCACATTTTTGTAAATATTTTATTATATCTTTTTTGTGACAACACTGAAGAAATGGCACTTTGCTACAATGTAAAGTATTGAGTGTACAGCCTGTACAACAATGTAAATTTGTTGTTCCCTCAAAATAACTCAACACACAGCCATTAAAGGGACAGTCAACACCAGAATTTTTATTACCCATTCCCCAGTTTTGCATAACCAACACAGTTATAATAATACACTTTTTACCTCTGTAATTACCTTGTATCTAAACTTCTGCTGACTGCCCCCTTATTTGAGTTCTTTTGACAGACTTGCATTTTAGCCAATCAGTGCTCACTCCTAGGTCACTTCACGTGCTTGTGCTCAATGTTATCTATACGAAACTCATGAACTAATGCCCTCTAGTGGTCAAAATGCATTCAGATTAGAGGCAGTCTTCAAGGTCTAAGAAATTAGCATATGAACCTCCTAGGTTTAGCTTTCAACTAAGAATACCAAGATAACAAAGCAAAATTGGTGATAAAAGTAAAATTTGGAAGTTGTTTAAAATGACATGCCCTATTTAAATCATGAAAGTTTTTTTGGACTTGAATGTCCCTTTAATGTCTAAACCGTTTGCAAAAAAAATGACTACACCCCTAAGTGGAGGTGTCCAAATTGGGCCCAATTAGCCATTTTCCCTCCCCGGTGTCATGTGACTTGTTAGTGTCACAAGGTCTGAGGTGTGAATGGGGAGCAGGTGTGTTAAATTTCGCTCTCACACTCTCTCATACTTGTCACTGGAAGTGCAACATGGCACCTCATGGCAAAGAACTCTCTGAGGATCTGAAAAAAATAATTGTTGCTCTGCATAAAGATGGCCTAGGCTATAAGAAGATTGCCAAGACCCTGAAACTGAGCTGCAGCATGGTGGGCAAGACCATACAGCGGTTTCACAGGACAGGTTCCACTCAGAACCATGTCCTCTGGTCCGATGAGACCAAGATAAACTTATTTGGTTTAGATGGTGTCAAGCGAGTGGTGGCAACTAGGTGAGGAATACAATGACAAGTGTGTCTAGCCTATAGTCAAGCATGGTGGTGGGAGTGTCATGGTCTGGGCCTGCATGAGTGCTGTCGGCACTGGGGAGCTACAGTTCATTGAGGGAACCATGAATGCCAACATGTACTGCGACATACTGAAGCAGAGCCTAATCCCCTCCCTTCAGAGACTGGGATGCGGAGCAGTATTCCAACATAATAATGACCCCAAACACACCTCCAAGATGACCACTGCCTTGCTAAAGAAGCTGAGGGTAAAGGTGATGGAATTACCAAGCATGTCTCCAGACCTAAACCCTATTGAGCATCTGTTGGACATCCTCAAATGGAAGGTGGGGGAGTGCAAGGTCTCTAACATCCACCAGCTCCATGATGTCGCCATGGAGGAGTGGAAGAGGACTCCAGTGGCAACCTGTGAAGCTCTGGTGAACTCCATACCCAAGAGGGTTAAGGCAGTGCTGGAAAATAATGGTAGCCACACAAAATATTGACACTTTGGGCTCCGTTTGGACATTTCCACTTAGGAGCGTACTCACTTTTGTTGCCAATTGTTTAGACATTAATGGCTGTGTGTTGAGTTATTTTGAGTGGACAGCAAATTTACACTGTTATACAGGCTGTACACTCACTACTTTTCATTGTAGCAAAGTGTAATTTTTTTCAGTGTTGTCACATGAAAAGATATAATAAAATATTTACAAAAATGTGAGTGGTGTACTCACTTTTGTGAGATATTGTGTGTGTGTGTGTATATATATATATATATATATATATATATATATATATATATAAGATTTGATAGTATTATGGATAAAGTTTTCTATTTTAAACATATTTAACAATCAGACATGAAATTGAACATTTGATTGTGTTTTGGATAGGTAAACAGGTCAAGAAGCCGGATTGATAAAAACTTCCTATATTCCAAAAATTATTGTTAAAACATGGCTCACAAAGTGAAAAATAAAATAAAAAAGGCACAGACTATGGACAGACTAGTCTGTCCCACAAGATAGCTGCCAGTACCAGTGACACCCTGCACAGAGATCGCACACCCACATCAGAGATACGATAGCCACCGATCACTCCATTGGCGGAGAGAAAGTCACGTGACTTGGTTACATCAGACGGCAACAGGAGACACGGGGAGAGCGAGCTGTGGAGGGTATCGAGGTGGAGACAGTTTTCCCTAAACCCTTGTTAACGAGCTGCTCGAAGGCTGAAAGTATATAGCAGACGCTGATGAGAGAGGTGAGACGAATATTCACAGGTGCTGAACGTAGGACTGCACCGGGGGTGTCACTGTGAGCGGTAAGGTAAAGTTGAGCAACTGTGCTTTTATACTTGGTTGTGTTATGGATAGACAGTTTTCTATACTTTTTGTTTGCAGACTGACTATAGACTATTCACAAGTGTTATGTCTCACTTTATAAAAGTGATAATTGATTTAAGAAGATTAGTTGAAATAACCATATACATCACATTTAATAGACACTTTCATGTCTGCCTTGTCTGTTTTTCTCTTTCACAGACATATGTAATATGTGTGTATTCATTTAGACATCCATTGATATATGTTTGGTTTAAGTGAAAGGGGAATAATATTTAAAAAAAAAAAAAAAAAAAGATAGATAGATAGATAGATAGATAGACAGATATTTTATACCAATTATTAAATTATTAAATTATGGACGTACCAATCTTGAAATATATATATATATATATGCACAAAATTTACATTTAGAGGCGTAGCATGATAAATATGGATAAGCCAAATAACGATAAGCAGGATTTATCATTATACACCGCAGCTCTCCATTTTCAAAAAGTGCAGAATTACTAATATTTTATTTATTAATACAAGCACATATGTGTGCTCTTGCAGAGGCGAGATGGGGCGAAGTTATAGGTGAAACACATAGACAATTCGCCTGGACTTTGATAAATCTACCCCTTTATATACATACATACACACAACTCTAATCCTTTTCAACACCTTATCACATATATATATATATATATATATATATATATATATATATATATGTGTGTGTGTGAAATAATTTATTTAAATATACTATCCATTTTTTATGCATATATATTATAGCCTTAACACATTACTTCAGGTCTCGAAGAGAGCTAAATAGCTACTTGTAATATAAGCTATGATAACGCACCCTACAACTCTATTCATTGAAAGTATAAGGCATTCTACCAAAAGGTCGGACAAATTAAGATTCTCTAGTATATATATTTTTTTAGCATTCACTTAATACCAGATTGTGTGCTATTTTTAGTGCAGTGTTGTGATATGGGTAACTCACTCTGTACTATTCATTGCTCCCATCTTTTAATCTAGGCCTGAATAAATATTTAAAACATAAGCATGCACTCAACCTATCTAAATAAACATGGGAGTGAGTCACATTTACACTCATTTGGAGAGTAAAGATAAACAGCAAAGAAAATGGTAATTCCTTCACTTATGTCAGGAAAGACGACATTTTCACAAAGTTAATATATAATGTATTCTTAAAAATATTTTATTTTATTATTTTAAATGCTTATAAATAATTTAAAATCACCACAAACACTGTCAAGCATAAACAGTCTCCTAGTGCTGAATGTAAATACAACTGAACAATCATAGAATTATTCCAGCACATTTAAAATTACATTAATATTGCAAATTGGGAGCTGCTGAATTTACAATTGTCTCCATAAACTCTTAAATATCATAAATGCAAAGGGCTAGACTACAAAGGGCTAGATTAAAAGTAGAGTACTAATGTTAGCTCGGGTTGCGATAAGCAATATATTCCCGACCGCCCTAACTAGCATTACCATTACTATTGCAATTTGAAAATAAATGGTTGTGCTAGAGGTATGAGGTATGTAAAAAAAAAAAGGATATGTGGCTAATATTATAGATAAAAATAGGAGTCAGTTAGTTCCTGGAGTTGATGCCGCTTACAAAACACAATACTGGAAACCGGATGAAGCTGTATAAGAAAAAAGCATAATAGAAGGGTTCCTCTAAGTGTAATTCATAAAAACAACAGGTGTTTATTAAAATGCAATTCAACACTCACACTTTTTAACCTCAAACAATTATGAGGTATGATTGAAGCTCATAAAACAAAGAGCCTCAAAGCAGGGTTCAGTTGAAAAAAGCGTCCCAGTGGTCTCTCCTACAATCCCAAATGATCGTTCTGTATAAAAGTGTCCTGCAGGGTTCACACTGAAAGGAACCAAAATCCCCAAAGCTCCACAAACACAAATGTTAAAATCAAATTGACTGCCACAAACTTGCAATAATATCTCTAACTGATTTGATTGATTGAGCCCCTTTGCTTTTTCCATAAGTTATACATTTAGGACCGAGACCTATCATTTTGGGAACTCTGATGTATTGCAAATATATGAACTTTTGATTTGTGTGATCTATATATCATGATTTGTTTATTTTTATATAACAAGTGGGCCCGCTTTTATGAGTAATAATGGTGGTTAATAAATATCATAGTGCTCTTTATACATTTGCATAGTCCATTTTGATTGTGTGTACATATCATATTTTTAAACTTTAGCGGCTAGATTTAGAGTTGGGCGGTAGCCATGAAAACCAGCGTTAGAGGCTCCTAACGCTGGTTTTTACCGCCCTCTGGTATTTGGAGTCAGTCAGGAAAGGGTCTAACACTCACTTTGCAGCCGCGACTTTTCCATACCGCAGATCCCCTTACGTCAATTGCGTATCCTATCTTTTCAATGGGATCTTTCTAACGCAGGTATTTAGAGTCGTGGCTGAAGTGAGCGTTAGAAATCTAACGACAAAACTCCAGCCGCAGAAAAAAAACAGGAGTTAAGAGCTTTCTGGGCTAACACCGGTTCATAAAGCTCTTAACTACTGTGCTCTAAAGTACACTAACACCCATAAACTACCTATGTACCCCTAAACCGAGGTCCCCCCACATCGCCGCCACTCTATTAAATTTTTTAACCCCTAATCTGCCGCTCCGTACACCGCCGCCAGCTAAGTTATCCCTATGTACCCCTAATCTGCTGCCCCTAATACCGCCGACACCTATATTATATTTATTAACCCCTAATCTGCCCTCCAATGTCGCCTCCACCGACCTACACTTATTAACCCCTAATCTGCCGAGCGGACCTCACCGCTACTATAATAAAGTTATTAACCCCTAATCCGCCTCACTCCCGCCTCAATAACACTATAATAAATAGTATTAACCCCTAATCTGCCCTCCCTAACATCGCCGACACCTAACTTCAAACATTAACCCCTAATCTGCCGACCGGAGCTCACCGCTACTATAATAAATTTTTTAACCCCTAAAGCTAAGTCTAACCCTAACACTAACACCCCCCTAAGTTAAATATAATTTAAATCTAACGAAATAAATGAACTCTTATTAAATACATTATTCCTATTTAAAGCTAAATACTTACCTGTAAAATAAACCCTAATATAGCTACAATATAAATTATAATTATATTGTAGCTATTTTAGGATTCATATTTATTTTACAGGCAACTTTGTAATTATATTAACCAGGTACAATAGCTATTAAATAGTTAATAACTATTTAATAGTTACCTAGTTAAAATAATTACAAAATTACCTGTAAAATAAATCCTAACCTAAGTTACTATTAAACCTAACACTACACTATCAATAAATTAATTAAATACAATACCTACAATTATCTACAATTAAACCTAACACTAAACTATCAATAAATTAATTAAATACAATACCTACAAATAAATACAAATAAATAAACTAACTAAAGTACAAAAAATAAAAAAGAACTAAGTTACAAAAAATAAAAAAATATTTACAAACATTAGAAAAATATTACAACAATTTTAAACTAATTAAACCTACTCTAAGCCCCCTAATAAAATAACAAAGCCCCCCAAAATAAAAAATGCCCTACCCTATTCTAAATTAAAAAAGTTCAAAGCTCTTTTACCTTACCAGCCCTGAAAAGGGCCCTTTGTGGGGCATACCCCAAAGAATTCAGCTGTTTTGCCTGTAAAAAAAAAAACATACAATACCCCCCCCCCAACATTACAACCCACCACCCACATACCCCTAATCTAACCAAAACCCCCTTTAAATAAACCTAACACTAAGCCCCTGAAGATCTCCCTACCTTGTCTTCACCTTACCGGGTTCAGCGATCGGTCCAGAAGAGGGTCCGAAGTCGTGATCCAAGCGGCGGCTGAAGAACTCCATCATCAGGCTGAAGTCGGAAGTCCATCATCGGGATGAAGTCTTCTATCAAGCCGCATCTTCAATCTTCTTTCTTCCTGAGCGGAGCGGGGCCATCTTCTTCCCAGCCGACGCGGATCCAACCTCTTCAAGCGACGCCTACTCGCCAAATGACGGATCCTTTAAATTATATCATCCAAGATGGCGTCCCTCGAATTCCGATTGGCTGATAGAATTCTATCGGCCAATCGGAATTAAGGTAGGAATATTCTGATTGGCTGATGGAATCAGCCAATCAGATTCAAGTTCAATCCGATTGGCTGATCCAATCAGCCTATCAGATTGAGCTCGCATTCTATTAGCTGTTCCGATCAGCCAATAGAATGCGAGCTCAATCTGATTGGCTGATTGGATCAGCCAATCGGATTGAACTTGAATCTGATTGGCTGAATCCATCAGCCAATCAGAATATTCCTACCTTAATTCCGATTGGCTGATAGAATCCTATCAGCCAATCGGAATTCGAGGGACGCCATCTTGGATGACGTCATTTAAAGGAACCGTCATTCGGCTAGTAGGCGTCGCTTGAAGAGGTTGGATCCGCGTCGGCTGGGAAGAAGATGGCTCCGCTCCGCTCCAGAAGAAAGAAGATTGAAGATGCCGCTTGATAGAAGACTTCATCCCGATGATGGACTTCCGACTTCAGCCCGATGATAGAGTTCTTCAGCCGCCGCTTGGATCAAGACTTCGGACCCTCTTCTGGACCGATCGCTGAAGCCGGTGAGGTAAAGACAAGGTAGGGAGATCTTCAGGGGCTTAGTGTTAGGTTTATTTAAGGGGGGTTTGGGTTAGATTAGGGGTATGTGGGTGGTGGGTTGTAATGCTGGGGGGGGGTATTGTATGTTTTTTTTTACAGGAAAAAGAGCTGAATTATTTGGGGCATGCCCCACAAAAGGTCCTTTTAAGGGCTGGTAAGGTAAAAAAGCTTTGAACTTTTTTAATTTAGAATAGGGTAGGGCATTTTTCTATTTTGGGGGTCTTTGTTATTTTATTAGGGGGTTTAGAGTAGGTGTAATTAGTTTAAAATTGTTGTAATATTTTTCTAATGTTTGTAAATATTTTTTTATTTTTTGTAACTTAGTTCTTTTTTATTTTTTGTACTTTAGTTAGTTTATTTAATTGTAGTTATTTGTAGGTATTGTATTTAATTAATTTATTGATAGTGTAGTGTTAGGTTTAATTGTATATAATTGTAGGTATTGTATTTAATTAATTTATTGATAGTGTAGTGTTAGGTTTAATTGTAACTTAGGTTAGGATTTATTTTACAGGTAATTTTGTAATTATTTTAACTAGGTAACTATTCAATAGTTATTAACTATTTAATAGCTATTGTACCTGGTTAATATAATTACAAAGTTGCCTGTAAAATAAATATTAATCCTAAAATAGCTACAATATAATTATAATTTATATTGTAGCTATATTAGGGTTTATTTTACAGGTAAGTATTTAGCTTTAAATGGGAATAAGTTAGTTAATAATAGTTAATTTATTTTGTTAGATTTAAATTATATTTAACATAGGGGGGTGTTAGGGTTAGGGTTAGACTTAGCTTTAGGGGTTAAAAAATTTATTAGAATAGCGGTGAGCTCTGGTCGGCAGATTAGGGGTTAATGTTTGAAGTTAGGTGTTGGCTATGTTAGGGAGGGCAGATTAGGGGTTAATACTATTTATTATAGGGTTATTGAGGCGGGAGTGAGGCGGATTAGGGGTTAATACATTTATTATAGTAGCGGTGCGGTTTGGTCAGCAGATTAGGGGTTAATTATTGTAGGTAGGTGGAGGCGACGTTATGGGGGCAGATTAGGTGTTAATAAATATAATATAGGGCTCGGCGGTGTTAGGGGCAGCAGATTAGGGGTACATAGGGATAATGTAGGTTGCGGCGGTTTACGGAGCGGCAGATTAGGGGTTAAAAAAATATGCAGGTGTCAGCGATAGCGGGGGCGGCAGAATAGGGGTTAATAAGTGTAAGGTTAGGGGTGTTTAGACTCGGGGTACATGTTAGGGTGTTAGGTGCAGACTTAGAATCTGTTTCCCCATAGAAAACAATGGGGCTGCGTTAGGAGCTGAACGCTGCTTTTTTGCAGGTGTTAGGTTTTTTTTCAGCTCAAATGGCCCCATTGTTTTCTATGGGGGAATCGTGCACAAGCACGTTTTTGAAGCTGGCCACGTCCGTAAGCACCGCTGGAATTTAGAGTTGCAGTGGCGTTAAATTATGCTCTACGCTCCCTTTTTGGAGCCTAACGCACTGAAAACGCAGCCTTTCTGTGAACGCTAAATACCAGCGGTATTTAAAAGGTGCGGGGGGGGAAAAAGCACGCGTAGCTAACGCACCCCTTTGGCCGCAGAACTCTAAATCTAGCCGTTAGTGTTTTATTTACCTATTCCTCTATAGTAATAGACATTATATTATGTAAGTTTAATACTTTGGTGCTGGATAGGGGAGACTTTTATCTCTTTTTAGTTGTTATATATATATATATATACATATATATATATATATATATATAATATATATATATAATATATATATATATATATATATATATATAATTTATTTTTCATTCTTTCATATAGATAGTTTTCTTTTTAGATTAGGCTTTTTCTTGGGGGGGTGGTTGGGGGGCTACTTTTATTGTAGAATGGGGTTGTACTATTTATTTAAAAAAAAAGAGCTGTGACACTTTAGGGCAATGCCATACAAAAAGCCCTTCTTAGGGCTACTCTTATAGTAACTCTTAGAGGCCTATTTATCAATGTGTCAAACGCAAATTACCCGGAATTCTGCATCGTAATTGTTGCGAGATTGATCCGACCTAATTATCAAAGCCTCAAGATCAGCAAAAGTTGAAACATAATATCCACCGGTCTCAATCTGACGCAGATCAATGCTTACATCATTACAGATGTTCGGAATACACATTCAGCTCTATCTGACACTTTTTCCCAGTTATCAAACTTTTAACAGGTACGCTCGTGTCTTTTCTGACCCAGCGTACCTGGTTTTCAATCCGCCACCCTGGAGGCCGCGGATGACATAGAAATCAATGGGAGTCTGAAAGCAGCATGTTCGATGCTGCAAGACAAAGAAATATACCCCATTGATTTCTATGGTAGAAAACAAGTAATGTTTACACCTAACACTCTAACATAAACCCCAAGTCTAAACATCCCTAATCTGCCGCCCCGGACATTCTTTAATATGTAATTTAGTTTATTTATGTCAGGGATTTATCTCTTTTCTTGCTGTACCTTTAAGAAACTGAACTCACTAGCCCTATTTAAGGCTCCTCCCAACAGAACTCATTGCTTGGTAATTTGTTGCTCAGTGTTAAGCTGCTTCTGAAGAGACCTAGCCGTTTATACAACTTTGTATTTCAACTTATTGCTCTCTAAACTCACCCTGAGTTTATGCCTACTTGAATCAACCTGCAGATGCTCTTTTGTGCCTGAAGATTTTCATCGTTTATACAGTCAGAGATTTCTCAGTCTCTCTCCTGTATTGAAGTTACTCCCTGCAGCGTGTGACGTCACGCCCGACATTCTCCCGCCGCGGATCTCTGTCAAGCTCACTGTGATACCGCTGGGACTTGTTGCGGTCTGGTAACAGTATTACTCTGCTCAATTGCCATCTCCTGTAATACTGGTCTGTATATATTGCATTGTATGAACTGTGTGTATCGCTGCAACATCATTACACTTATGCTTGCTATTTTAACTGTGTAACTCTCTGTTGCTGGACATTCATATTCGCTTCAGATATCAAATATGCACTAAACTATTACTTCTAATTACCAACTTGCATACAAATAACTGTGACAAACATTCATATTGCTACCATCTCTCATTTACGGACTGCCTAAGTTTATACTAATCCTTATAAAAATTGACCATCATTCTGCTTGAAAAGAACTGTTTGCATTAACTGTGTGAATTTTGGTGTGTTTGCTAAAGCCTGCTGCATAATCTATTTTACACTGCTCGTGTGTGTGAATCAAGGCACCTGCAGTGATTAACTCTTTCACTACTGTTGAAGTTACATCCCTTTTAAATTTACTCTCTTTTCTGCTGCTAGCAGTTACTGTTGCGTGAAGGTTCCGTTTTCACTCAGCTAACCTGCTGTAGTGACCCTCAGATCAATGAGCATATCAGGGTTCCCTTAAGTTCAATCTGTGGGAATCCGAGGTAAGGTGTGAGACTGAGTGGTCCTGCATAAGCAGTAAGCTGTAGTAGTAGTGTTCTCTAAAACAATTTAACATATCTTAACATATTACCAAGCCATAAAAAAGGAATACTACTAACAGCTAAAAATCATGGATGTAAGTGAACTGTCCAGGAGAGTTGGTTCTTTAGCTCAGAGTATGGATCACATGATTCAAGGCTTAAGGGATATTCAATTAGAGAATCAAAATATAAATTTTTTTATTAATGATCACCTTGCTAACAAAACTCCTAATGCTGAGTCAAGCCCAGAACCCATTGTTAGTCCACCTGAAAAGTTCTCTGGGGACAGATCTATGTTTAGGGATTTCAGGAATTCCTGCACTCTGCTTTTTACTTTGAAACCTAAGTCATACCCAACTGACAGGATTAGAGTTCTAACTGTAATTTCATTTCTCAGAGGTGAGGCCAGGTCTTGGGCCAATGCTTTTTATGAAAAAGATGATCCTATCCTAAATTCCCTAGAAGATTTTTTTTCTGCTATGTCTCTCTTATATGAAGATCACAATAGAAAAAATACTGCTGAAACTGCCATTAGATCTTTAAGGCAGGGCAAAAGAATGGTAGAAGATTACATTACTGAATTCAAAAGATGGGCTCCTGACACCCTTTGGAATATTCCTGCTCTACGCAATCAGTTCCGTCTGGGGCTCAATGATGCAGTTAAGGATGAGTTGGCACGGGGTGTGATTCCAGAGGACTTGGATGCCTTGATGACTCTCTCTATTGGCATAGATTGTAGACTTAGGGAAAGGAAGTCAGAAAGATCTTATTCGGAACATACCAGCAGAAGAACCCCCAGTTATTATCACTCAACTCCTACCACAGTAATCACTAGACCCATAGAAGAACCCATAGATGTTGCAGTTATTAGCGGACCCTTGAGACCTGAAGAGAAAGCAAGGCGTAAGCTCCTAAACTTATGTCTATACTGTGCCGAAAAGAACCATGCAATTAGGGACTGTCCCTCTCTGATTCGACAAAAGAAGGGTAAGACTTCATCCAATGACCATACAGTTAATCTGGTTGACAGCATAAAATCTCATCTATCTATTTATGTCTCCTTACAGTGGTCCCATCAGAAGATAAACGTTCAGGCAATAATTGACTCTGGGGCTTCTGGGAATTTTGCTGATAACACTTTTGTTGTTAATAATCACATACCACTAATAAAAAAGAATGTTGCACTAGCTATTCGTCTGGTTGACGGTTCATTCTTTAGCTCTGGTCCCATAACTCACCACACTATCCCACTCAAAGTGGTTACCCCTTCAGGACACGCAGAGCTTATTTCCTTTGATGTTCTTCCATCTTCTGTTTATCCACTAATCCTTGGATTGAATTGGTTAATAAAGCATAATCCCACTATATCGTGGTCTACAGCATCAGTAGTTTTTGATTCAAATCACTGTAAACAATCCTGTTTTGGGGTACACACACTTTGTCAAATCACTGAACATAAGTTACCAGAATGCTATAGTGAATTTGCTGATGTTTTTGATAAAAAAGAGGCTGAGTCCTTACCTCCACACAGAGACTATGACTGTCCTATTGATCTTATACCTGGAAGCTCCATACCATATGGTCATATATATCCGTTGTCACAGCCAGAGTTAAATCATTTAAAAGAATATTTAGATGATAACTTGAAAAAAGGCTTTATTAGACCTTCCACCTCCTCTGCAGCAGCAGCAATGTTCTTTGTAAAAAACAAGGATGGCAGTCTTAGGCCTATCATCGATTATAGGCAGTTGAACAAATGCACAAAAAAGAACAGATACCCCCTGCCCCTCATACCTGAACTTATTGAACGTTTACAAGGTGCCACAGTTTTTACTAAACTTGACCTCAGAGGTGCTTACAATTTGATCAGGATGAGGGCAGGGGATGAATGGTTAACTGCATTCCGTACTAGATATGGTTTGTATGAATACACTGTAATGCCCTTCGGGTTGTGCAATGCCCCTGCGACATTTCAATGTTTTATAAATGATGTCTTTCATGATTTGTTAGATGTCTGTATTGTCGTATACTTGGATGACATCTTGGTTTATTCAAATTCTCTTCAGGCTCACATTGTACATGTCAAACAAGTATTAACACGTTTAAGGGCACACCATCTCTATGCAAAGCTTGAAAAGTGTATTTTTAATACAAACACCATATCATTCCTTGGTTACTGCATCTCACCAGCTGGAATTTCAATGGAGTCAAGCAAAGTGGAAGCTATTACTAACTGGCCTATTCCACGTAACAAAAAAGATGTTCAAATATTCCTTGGCTTTGCGAACTTTTATAGAAAGTTCATTAAAGATTTCTCACTTTTTGTCAGACCTCTCACTACGCTAACACGTAAGCAAGTCAAATTTGTTTGGAATCAAGATGCTGATCATTCCTTTAATATTCTAAAAACTAAATTTGTCTCAGCCCCTATTTTACAATTTCCAGATCCCACATGTCAATTCACGCTGGAAGTTGATGCTTCTGAGTTTGCTGTGGGGGATGTTTTATCCCAAAGACGTTCTGAAAAAGAACCTTTGCATCCTGTCTCCTATTATTCTAGAACTATGAGTTCAGCAGAGATTAACTATGGAATTGGTGATAAGGAACTTCTTGCAATCAAATCAGCTTTGGAGTTTTGGCGACACCTCCTAGAGGGTGCAACATATCCAATCACCATCTATACTGATCACCGTAATTTAGAATATTTAAAATCAAACAAGACCCTTACTGCTCGCCAGGTTCGATGGAGTTTATTCTTTTCTCGTTTTGATTACGTTATAACTTATAGACCAGGATCCAAAAATATGAAAGCCGATGCCCTTTCTAGAAAAGACCCTCGTCCTATTCTTGAATTTGAATTTGGTTTCTCCTTCATCTATCATACCTTCAGATAGAATTATTTGTTTAACAACTGATTTTAAAACCATTTTACGAGAACATTTAAAGGATGATTCATCTTTGGTTCATTTGGATGTACTAAAACATTCGGACAACTTATACTACCATGGCACTCTGTTATATATACCTCCTTCTCTCAGGAATGAGGTACTTGCCTCTGCCCACGACTCCTTGTTGGCTGGTCATCCTGGAGTTCATAGAACTGCTCATTTGATTAAAAGGAATTACTGGTGGCCTAAGATGCATGATACTATTAAACAGTACATTGAATCCTGTATGGTATGTACAACTAAGAAACACCACCATAAGAGTCCCTATGGTTACCTTCTCTCTTTACCAGTACCAGACAGACCTTGGGCAGCGATTGCCATGGATTTCATCGTTGATCTACCTTCATCAGCTAATTATAACACCATATTAGTAGTAGTGGACTTATTTTCTAAAATGGCACACTTCCTACCACATAGAGGATTGCCTACATCTTCAGAAACTGCTTCACTTTTTCTGAATCACATTGTGAAATTACATGGTCTACCTGAGACAATTACCACAGATAGAGGTACGCAATTCACTTCAAGGTTTTGGAATCAACTGTGCTCCTCTCCCAACATTACCAAACGGTTGAGTACCGCTTATCATCCACAAACAAATGGTCAAACAGAAAGGACAAATCAAACTTTAGAGCAGTACCTTCATTGCTATTGCACTCAACAACAAGATAATTGGCATTCCCTACTTGCTACTGCCGAATTTGCCCATAATAATGCAGTAAATTCATCAACCAAAATGATACCATTTTACATCAACTACGGATTTCATCCCTCTTATTACCCAAATCGGATCAACAATTCTGACATGCCTATAGTTAATGATCTTGTTAACACCATTACCACCAATTTCACAACATTGAAACAAGTCTTACTAGAAGCTCAGGCTGTTCAGAAACACCATTATGATCTACGTAGATCCAAGCCCCCAGATTACAAGATTGGCAACAAAGTCTGGTTAAGCACTAAACATCTACGCTTACAAGTTCCATCTAAAAAACTCGCTTCTCTATATTTAGGGCCTTATCCAATACAAAAGGTCATCAACGTTAATGCTGTAACACTTAAGCTTCCAGATTCTCTAAAGATACATCCCACATTCCACGTTTCTCTTTTGAAACCGTACAATACAATCAGAGACACGACTCGGTGGATCCTTCAGTTATTGATGGCATGGAGTATGAGATTGAGTCCATCCTAGACTCTCGTTACCATCATAATCAACTTCAATATTGTCAGTTGGAAAGGGTTTGGTCCAGAGGAGGACTCTTGGGAACCTTCCACTAATGTCTCTGCACCACGTCTTGTCTCCTTGTTTCATCGTAGAAATCCTGATCGTCCTGGTCCTTGATCCGCGGAGCGGCTCCTTGGGGGGGGGGTGTCCTGTCAGGGATTTATCTCTTTTCTTGCTGTACCTTTAAGAAACTGAACTCACTAGCCCTATTTAAGGCTCCTCCCAACAGAACTCATTGCTTGGTAATTTGTTGCTCAGTGTTAAGCTGCTTCTGAAGAGACCTAGCCGTTTATACAACTTTGTATTTCAACTTATTGCTCTCTAAACTCACCCTGAGTTTATGCCTACTTGAATCAACCTGCAGATGCTCTTTTGTGCCTGAAGATTTTCATCGTTTATACAGTCAGAGATTTCTCAGTCTCTCTCCTGTATTGAAGTTACTCCCTGCAGCGTGTGACGTCACGCGCGACATTCTCCCGCCGCGGATCTCTGTCAAGCTCACTGTGATACCGCTGGGACTTGTTGCGGTCTGGTAACAGTATTACTCTGCTCAATTGCCATCTCCTGTAATACTGGTCTGTATATATTGCATTGTATGAACTGTGTGTATCGCTGCAACATCATTACACTTATGCTTGCTATTTTAACTGTGTAAATCTCTGTTGCTGGACATTCATATTCGCTTCAGATATCAAATATGCACTAAACTATTACTTCTAATTACCAACTTGCATACAAATAACTGTGACAAACATTCATATTGCTACCATCTCTCATTTACGGACTGCCTAAGTTTATACTAATCCTTATAAAAATTGACCATCATTCTGCTTGAAAAGAACTGTTTGCATTAACCTCAACTTTACCTGTTTCATGAGATAAGCACAGCATCTTATACTCTGATTGAACAAGTTTGGAAATAACCAATATTCATTATCAAAGTTTGGTTTACATAATGCCCACAGCTTGATTTATCTAGATAACAAAGTACTGTGTGAATTTTGGTGTGTTTGCTAAAGCCTGCTGCATAATCTATTTTACACTGCTTGTGTGTGTGAATCAAGGCACCTGCAGTGATTAACTCTTTCACTACTGTTGAAGTTACATCCCTTTTAAATTTACTCTCTTTTCTGCTGCTAGCAGTTACTGTTGCGTGAAGGTTCCGTTTTCACTCAGCTAACCTGCTGTAGTGACCCTCAGATCAATGAGCATATCAGGGTTCCCTTAAGTTCAATCTGTGGGAATCCGAGGTAAGGTGTGAGACTGAGTGGTCCTGCATAAGCAGTAAGCTGTAGTAGTAGTGTTCTCTAAAACAATTTAACATATCTTAACAATTTAATTGGTATTTTAATTTAATTGTAGTATAATAGTTGGGGTAGGTTAATTAATAGTTTAAAATATTTTCTTTAAATTCTACAGGTAAGTTTAAATTTATTTGAAGATAGGGATGTTGTAATTTTAATTTAAATTTAGCGAGTTGTTAGGTTTAGGGGTCAAGAGCTTAATGTAGTTTATGGCGATGTGGGGGGCTGATGGTTTAGGGGTTAATAGATTTAGTTAGTGGTGGTGATGTCGGAGGCCAAAGGTTTAGGGGTTAATACATTTATTTAGTGGCGGCAATGTCAGAGAGCGGCAGGATAGGGGTTAATAACTTTATTTAGGTTGCAGATATCTCGGGGAGCAGCGGGATGGGGGTTAAACATTTTAGTATAGTGGCAGCGTTTAGTGACAGGGTATGAATAAAGTTGGGAAAAAAACGAATAGACGCAAGATCGATGACTGCTAGTTAACAACAGTCCGATGCTCATTGCCCAGTACTTGGTGCGCGTATTTTTGACAGCTGTTTTCATAAATAAGGAGAGCATATTGAGATACGCGGCCGCAATGTTAGGCAAGCGTATTGATGCCGGCGAATGCAACACAGTTGACGGCTTGATAGATATCCCTCTTAGTGGCCAAATTATCATTGTCTGGCGGACATGATGCGCTGTAGTGTATCATGTCCGCAAGACATCGCTGAATGCCGACAGCATATGTTGCCGACATTTAGCATTGCACAAGCAGTTCTAGTGAACTGCTGGTGCAAAGCCACCCCCTGCAGATTCACGGACAATCGTACGCTAGGGGGTGTCAATCAACCCGAACGTATAGGATCGGGTGGATTGATGTCTGCAGTCTCAGATGTGGCGGGCCAGTTAAGTAGCAACATTCTTAAGACCGCTGCTTCATAACTGCTGTTTGCAGCGAGCCTGAAGGCTCGCGCGGAAACAGGGGCATCAGGGGCTGTTCAGCCCGCAGTGTGTTAGTTTATGGTTTTTCATTTTGAGCTGTTTTTTTTTTTTTTTTAAATGGGCCCTTAGTTTTAGTATAGGCATAACTGTGTTTTTTGTGTTTTTTTGTTAGTTTTTTTTTTCTGCAATGTTAGGTATTGTGATTTTTTTTTGTAATTTTAGTGTTTATTTTTTGTTATTTTGTGTAACTTAAGCATTTTAGCTTAGAGGTGGGTGGGGGGTTAGGTGTTAAGTAGTGTAGAGGTAGTTTGTGTTAGGGGGTTGTTGTGGTATAGGGGTTAATAGGTTGGGGGTATTGGCAGTATAGGGGTAAAGTAGTTTAGGGGGTGTTTTGCGGTGGGCTTTTGGCAGTAAACGTGGTGTTTAAGGTAAGCTATTGGGAGTTTAGGGGTTAATAGGTTAGGACGTTTATTGTGGTGCGCTATTGGCGGTTTAGGGATTAATAGGTTAGGAAGTTTATTGAGATGGGCTAAAGGCGGTTTAGGTGTTAGTTAATGCCGGGTTAGTTTGGGATGGTGTTTCATAGTGGTTTAGGGGTGCTGTACATTTAAAAGGGATCCTTTACTTTACATCGTCAATATCTGGCTGAAGCTGCTTGAAATATTTCTCCATAATCACCACCCATTGAGACGTATAGTAAAATGCCCCTCTGCAATGTTGTCTTTAAAGAGTAATGTTGGCACCTTTGTATATTTCACCATAATTCTCAACATCGCATTTAATCAATTTTGAATATATCCTTGCCTTGCAGCACTTTTGATCACTGTAGCCACTATCTTTAATTAAAAGAGCAGTAACACACTACTGGGCAGAGACGTGCAGTGATAGGAGGCAGGGGAGGCAGCGCCTCCCCTGTCAAGTCTTAAAAAAATTTTTTTAATAATGAATAATTAAAAAAAAAGGTTGTGTTGTTTTGTATTAACTTTTTGGCCGATTGACCACGCCCCCCAGGTACCCCCACCCCCCTTCCACGATGCGATCCATGAATCCATCATGACATCCATGTTGCGCAATCGCAATTAAGGAGAGGCAGAGAGAAGTTCAGCTGCCCTCCATTGAGTGCGCAACATAGATGCATCTGGGTTTCTAACTCACTATATGAGCTAGCGCCACCCAGTGGTATCTGTTGTGGCCCATACTAAACTCAATTTGAGGCTGCTCTCCAAACCGCCGCTATGTGTGGAGTGAACAGACAGCCAATCAGCTAGCAGCGCTGCCGGAGCATGGACGTGCATCCTGCGTATCAAGGGGGGTAAGCAAGCGCAGATGTAAATATTTTTCTAGGATTAATTTTGAGTTTAGATTTTTGTGTCTCTACTGTCTGCATACTTTGAATGTCAATGTAGGGAAAGATTTTTACTTAGTCTCTGCATGAAGGTTCTACTTATTTGCTTTGCAGATCCTGCGAAGCATTTAGATTATTCAATAAGCAAATTACCTAGCTGTCTCTGTGTGACTTTGTAAAGCACAGTGTGGCCACCGAAACTTATTCACTGCCTCTTCTGCCACATCACTTTCAATGAGAGTTTCCAAGACACAAAGAGCGTTCCTCAGTAGTGTCTTTACATCAAGTTAGTGAATGACTGACTATTATTCTCTGTCGCTTTCCTTTTCAACAGCGTTCTCTGAGATTTTTTTTTTTTTATTGCAGGGCTATAATCTCCTTTGTAGTTAAAAAAACAAGCAAATGTGTGTGTGTTTGTGTGTTCCACTTAAACTTTCTCTAAGAAACATGTCTGACTCTACACCGGCTTATCAATGGGACCAACAGGGTCCCAGGCACGGACCCAGGCGGCACTTCACAGGGGGCGGCAGTTCAGTCAGTGACTATTATTATTATAGTCTCTGCCGACTGCCGCTCCTGCCTGCCTTGCCTTCCCCCCTTTTTTTAAATGTATTTAAAACTCCCGGTGCACAGGAGATCTTTCTGTTGCATGATGCATCCGGGAGCAGTCTTGCTGTCAGTGTGACAGTGATTGAGTACAGGAGCCAGGGGAGTTGCAGCCCTCCTACAACAAAGTATGTTATAGAGAAGGTGAGAAGCAGGAGAGACTTGGCTGTTTTTATCT